>NC_133420.1:111487500-111787500 GCF_049350105.2 Macaca mulatta | reverse complement strand
AAACAACCCCATCAAAAAGTGGGCAAAGGATATGAACAGACACTTCTCAAAAGAAGACATTCATACAGCCAAGAGACACATGAAAAAGTGCTCATCATCACTCACCATCAGAGAAATGCAAATCAAAACCACAATGAGATACCATCTCACATCAGTTAGAATGGCAATCAGTAAAAAGTCAGGAAACAACAGGTGCTGGAGAGGATGTGGAGAAATAGGAACACTTTTACACCATTGGTGGGACTGTAAACTAGTTCAACCATTGTGGAAAATAGTGTGGCGATTCCTCAAGGATCTAGAATTAGAAATATCATTTGACCCAGCCATCCCATTACTGGGGATATACCCAAAGGATTATAAGTCATGCTGCTGTAAAGACACATGCACCCGTATGTTTATTGCAGCATTATTCACAATAGCAAAGAATTGGAATCAACCCAAATGTCCATCAGTGACAGACTGGATTAAGAACATGTGGCACATATACACCATGGAATACTATGCAGCCATAAAAAAGGATGAGTTTGTGTCCTTTGTAGGGACATGGATGCAGCTGAAAACCATCATTCTCAGAAAACTATCACAAGAACAGAAAACCAAACACCGCATGTTCTCACTCATAGGTGGGAATTGAACAATGAGATCACTTGGACACAGGAAGGGGAACATCACACACCAGGTCCTATTGTGGGGAGGGGGTAGGGGGGAGGGATAGCATTAGGAGATATACCTAATGTAAATGACGAGTTAATGGGTGCAGCACACCAACATGGCACATGTATACATATGTAACAAACCTGCACGTTGTGCACATGTACCCTAGAACTTAAAGTATAATTAAAAAAAAAAGTTAAAAAAATCGTTGACATTAAACATTTTATTTAAACATTTAAGAATATTTGTGAATAAATGTAACATCAATAAGTCAATGATATTACAAAAGTATGAATTTTTGAAGATTAATTCAGGTATTAATTTATTGGATTTTTCAAGTGCATGATTACATAATCTTTTAAATACTTTTATATGCATGACAAACAATTCACTTAATAAAAAATGATTGATACAGTTTTGTAAAAAATGTAAAGTAATAAGGTAATATCATAAACAGTTTTCTAATATTCATTATCAGTAATATAGTTGATTTGGGGACTAAAAATGTGAACTAATTTTATAACATAAGTAAAAAACACTTTGCAACTCTAACACTCTGCAATAAATGCCATCATAGTAGTCCACGTTTCCTAACTTCCTTCAACTCTACTTCTCTCTAGAGTTTTCTTTTTCTTCCCCCAATTATCTTCAAGTTTCAAACAAAGCGTATTAGTCTAGTTTGCTCTTCTAGAAAGTAAGATTGAGATTTTCATGTGCTGAGACATAGGAATGCTTTCCTGGGCATCAGGCCAAGGTGTTTCAAATGTAAAATTTTTTGAGACCCTACAAATACTTATCTTGGAAACATTTTCTTCTTGAAAACTCTGGGTAATCTCTGGTGAATGAAGCAAAAGAAAATTGAAAATCTTACAATTATTTATCTAAAATGTGCAACATCTCCTAAGAAACTAAAATCAAAGTTTTCCTTTTCTCCCCATGTTGCATGGAGCAGCCAGAATAAGACAGGCAAGGTCAATAGGAAGTCAGGACCCCTAAGGAGAACAGCAGGTAGGGCAGGTTCTTAAAACGAAGGCTGCCCTGCCATATGTGGTCATCTGGCAACCCCATGAATCAGTCACACAAAGACAAGCACCTTTGATCTACTTGAAAGACTAGAGATGTGAAATACAAACTTGAGTGACCTTTTCACTTTTCAGCCCGAGCAGTTCCCCCTTGTTCCTTGAGTACATTTTTTTCTCTCAAATTCCATGCCACTTGGGATGAATCCATGTGATTCTGTGATTTACCTATCTCTGTTCTTGTCTCTTCAGCAGCATCAGAGTGTGTGCTTTATTTTTGTAAAGATGGTTCTACAAACTCTGATTACAAAAAGAGGAACTGAAAGCTATATAGAACACCTTTTAACTTGAAGGAGACAGGAAGGAGACACAGAGACACTGAAAGCTGTGATTTACCAGATGAAAATGGACATTTTCTATACACATGATGTCCGATATTTAAATACGTGCCAACATTCCCTTTAAATTAATATTAATCCTGTCATCTTTCAAAACTTTGATATCTTGTTTATATATCTTCAACCTTAATCTCTATTTCTAGAGTAGGAGATGAAAAATACCCAATATAGTTAAAACTTGGGACCTCATTAAAGATGATGGATATGTTCAGTTGTGTGGTAATCAGAGTTCTTGTACACATCATAGTGTGTTAAAATCAGGACTTTCTTCCTGGTATGAGATAGTTGTTTCAAGAGCAATTGCTTGATCTCTGATTCATATATTTATATCACATTTTATTGGACAGTTACGTTGTAATAAAAACCTACTGGAGTTTATGTCATACTATAGAATATTAGCCATATTAACACTTGGAGTTTGCTTGTAACTGAAATATTAAAAACTCCTTCTGCCTTACTCTTTAGCAAGAGGATGAAAATAAAATAGCTAATAATAAGACAATGGATATATTATAAAAATCAAATTATCATTTAAAAAAAACTATAATGGTACTTGATACGACAGAGCATGATTAGTCAACTTTAGTACTTACCACCTTCCAAATATTAGTTTTTATCAAAATAAATGCATAGGTCAATTTAATTTTCTTTTAATTTAGAATGACATCATCTGGAAAGATATGGAGTTTTAAAAAATATCTTAATGTCACTCATATTTTTGCATAAATATTAGAACCATAATATCAAAAACATTTCCAAATTATTAGAGACAGCATAAAAGAAGAGGCTTGATATCAATTGTGTATGGTTATAAGCACAATAAAAGTGGGCAATTTTATCCTATCCATGAGCCAAGGTAATTTATAGATTCAATGCCATCCCCATTAAGCTACCAATGGCTTTCTTCACAAAATTGGAAAAAATTGCTTTAAAGTTCATATGGAACCAAACAAGACCCCACATTGCCAAGACAATCCTAAGCCAAAAGAACAAAGTTGGAGGCCTCACGCTACCTGACTTCAAACTATACTACAAGGCTACAGTAACCAAAACAGCATGGTACTGGTACCAAAACAGAGAGATAGACCAATGGAACAGAACAGAGCCCTCAGAAATAATACCACACATCTACAGCCATCTGATCTTTGACAAACCTGACAAAACAAGAAATGGAGAAAGGATTCCCTATTTAATAAATGGTGCTAGGAAAATTGGCTAGCCATAAGTAGAAAGGTGAAACTGGATCCTTTCCTTAATCCTTATACAAAAATTAATTCAAGATGGATTAGAGACTTAAATGTTAGACCTAAAACCATGAAAACCCTAGAAGAAAACCTAGGTAATACCATTCAGGACATAGGCATGGGCAAGGACTTCATGTCTAAAACATCAAAAGCAACGGCAACAAAAGTCAAAATTGACAAATGGGATCTAATTAAACTAAAGAGCTTCTGCACAGCAAAAGAAACTACCATCAGAGTGAACAGGCAACCTACAGAATGGGAGAACATTTTTGCAATCTACTTATCTGACAAAGGGCTAATATCCAGGACCTATAAAGAACTCAACCAAATCTACAAGAAAAAACCAAACAACCCCATCAAAAAGTGGGCAAAGGATAGGAACAGACACTTCTCAAAAGAAGACATTCATACAGCCAAGAGACACATGAAAAAAATGCTCATCATCACTCAGAGAAATGCAAATCAAAACCACAATGAGACACCATCTCACACCATTTAGAATGGCAATCATTAAAAACTCAGGAAACAATAGGTGCTGGAGAGGATGTGGAGAAATAGGAACACTTTTACACTGTTGGTGGGACTGTAAACTAGTTCAACCATTGAGGAAAGTAGTGTGGCGATTCCTCAAGGATCTAGAACTAGAAATACCATTTGACTCAGCCATCCCATTACTGGGGATATACCCAAAGGATTATAAGTCATGCTGTTATAAAGACACATGCACACATATGTTTACTGTGGCACTATTCACAATAGCAAAGATTTGGAATCAACCCAAATGTCCATCAGTGACAGACTGGATTAAGAACATGTGGCACATATGCACCATGGAATACAATGCAGCCATAAAAAAGGATGAGTTTGTGTCCTTTGTAGGGACATGGATGCAGCTGAAAACCATCATTCTCAGCAAACTATCGCAAGAACACAAAACCACATACCGCATGTTCTCACTCATAGGTGGGAATTGAACAATGAGATCACTTGGACACAGGAAGGGGAACATCACACACTGGGTCCTATTGTGGGCAGGGGGTAGCGGGGAGGGATAGCATTAGGAGATATACCTAATGTAAATGACGAGTTAATGGGTGCAGCACACCAACATGGCTCATGTATACATATGTAACAAACCTCCATGTTGTGCCCATGTACCCTAGAACTTAAAGTATAATAATAAAAAATAATAATAATGTTCATCTTAAAAAAAACTTAATGTCACTCATATTTTTGCATAAATATTAGAACCATAATATCAAAAGCATTTCCAAATTATTGCCTTTTGGGAATTTTTTTCTTCATAACAAAAAGCATAGTCTTTATTCACTGTTCAGCCACATGATAGTATTAATTTCCTGATCACTTGATGTGATTCTATGTGTATCTTACACATGCATGAGTGTACAGTCAGTCACAGCTATGCATATATGAAAAAAAAATCTAGCAAACTTTTTCAAATTAGGCTTTAATTCTTTCCATGTAACCAAAATATCTTTTGCTTATATCCTTAATGAGGTGGGCATAGTTACTGATGGCCTGTATTCCCAACTATGTGGGAAAAGCCTTTGAGTCCAGGAATTTGAGACCAGCCTGGGCAACAAAGCAAGACACTATATTTAAAGAAAACCTAAAAATTAGATAGGTGTGGTGGTACCTGCCTGTAGTCCCAGCAACTGGGAAGGCTTATTTGAGCGGGGGGCGGGTGGGTATCCCTTAAGCCCAGTAGTTGAAGGCTGCCATGAGGTATGACTGTGCCACTGCACTCCAGCCTGTATGACAGAGCAAAACCCCATGTCTGGAAAGAAAAATCCTTAATGGATCCATGTTGCCAAATCCAATGACCTTTCTAGACCAATCAACAGCAACTGACACAGGTGACCACTCTCTTTCTTTTTTTTTTTTTTTTTTTTGAGGCGGAGTCTCGCTCTGTCGCCCAGGCTGGAGTGCAGTGGCGCGATCTCGGCTCACTGCAAGCTCCGCCTCCCGGGTTCCCGCCACTCTCTTTCTTACACACTTGTTTCACTTGGTTTCTGGGACACCAACCTTCTTGTTGGCTTCTTCTGCCTCCCTGACTAGTCCTTCTTAAGCCTTTTTGTCCTTCTCTTATCTCTCTGACCAATGAATTTAGATAGAACTAAAAGCGGTCCTTAGATTTCTTTTCTCCTTTATGTTTACAATTTTCCTTGGAAATGTTTTACAACCTCATTTAAAATAATATTCACAGTCTTAGATTTTTCCAAACATATATTCCCAATTCAAACCTCTCTTGAAAATTGCATACATGCTTGTCTACACCAAATTTTATTTTATTTATTTATTTATTTATTTATTTATTTATTTATGTACTATTTTTTGAGATGGAGTTTCACTCTGTCACTCAGACTGGAATGCAGTGGCGCGATCTCAGCTCACTGCAACCTCCGCCTCCCGGGTTCAAGCTATTCTCCTGCCTCAGCCTCATGAGTAGCTGGGACTACAGGCACGTGCCACCATGCCTGGCTAATGTTTTGGATTTTTTGTAGAGGTAGGGTTTTACCATGTAGGCCAGGATGGTCTCGATCTCCTGACCTCACTGCTCACCTCGACCTCTCAAAGCGCTGGAATTACAGGTATGAGCCACCGTGCCTGGTCTTATTTTATTTTGTAGGGATAGGTGATCATTTCTCACTGAAGCCTGAAACTCTTGGGCTCAAGGAATCTTCCTGCCTCAGCCTCCCAAGTAGCTGGGACTACAGATGCCTGCCACCATACCTGGCTATTTTTAAAATTATTTTGTAGCAAATGTGTCCTGCTATGTTACCCTGGCTGGTCTCAAACTCCTGGCCTTAAGTGATCCTCCTAGCTCAGCCTCCTAAAGTGGTGAGATTGCAGGCATGAGTACCTGGCCTATCCTAGATTTTCTTTTGGAGTTAAAATAGACATTTCAAAGTTAACATTTTCGAATCAGAGACCCTATTTCCACCCTCAAACCTGCTTCTCCTCTAGAACCTCCAATGTTAATACATGGACTCTGTATTAGTCAGGGTTCTCTAAAGGGACAGGACTAATAGGATAGATGTATATATGAAAAGGAATTTATTAAGGAGTATTGACTCACATAATTACAAGGTGAAGTCCCACAATGGTCATCTGTGAACTGATGAGCCCGGAAGTCAGCCTGAGTCCCCAAACCTCAAAAGCAGGGAAGCTGACAGTGCAGCCTTCAGTCTGTGGCTGAAGGCCCAAGAGCCCCTGGCAAACCACTGGTGTAGGTTCAAGAGTCCAAGAACTGAAGAACTTGGAGTCTGATGTTCGAGGTTAGGAAG
Source organism: Macaca mulatta (assembly GCF_049350105.2). Classification (NCBI taxonomy): domain Eukaryota; kingdom Metazoa; phylum Chordata; class Mammalia; order Primates; family Cercopithecidae; genus Macaca; species Macaca mulatta. The sequence continues at coordinate 111,780,877 of NC_133420.1, read as the reverse complement.
CATCCAGCAGAGGAGAAAGATGGAGGCCAGAAGACTCAGCCAGTCTAGTCCTTCCATGTTCCTCTGCCTGCTTTTATCCTAGCCATGCTGGCAGCTGATTAGATGGTGCCCACCCAGATTGAGGGTGAGTCTGCCTCGGCCTTTCCCAGTCCACTGACTCAAATGTTAATTTCTTTTGGCGATAGTCTCACAGACACACCCAGGAACCATACTTTGCGTCCTTAAATCCAATCAAGTTGACACTCAGTATTAACCATCAGAGGCCCTCTTCTATATCCTTAGGCCAGAAACATTGGCACTGTTCTTACTCTTCTCTCTCTCTCTCTCACACCTCATATCCAAACCCATCAGCACATTTTGATGATTTTACCTTAAATGTATCTGGTGTCCAGCCATTTATCCCCATTGCTCCCTCTAGCACCTTGGTCTAAACTACAGTCATCTCTTACTTGGATCATTTCAATAGCCTCCTCATTCTCTGCCTTCTTCTGTCCCTGGTGCCTTTCAGTTGATCTTCAACATTGCAGCCAGAGCGATTGCCTGGACATCTCCCACTGAGCATGTGTCTCCTCGCTAAATCTCTCCAGTGGCTTCAGAGCAAAAAACAGAGCCTCCGAGCCCTCACACAGACACAACATGTACTACCTCTCTAACCTAGTTTTGTATTTCTCTCTCCCTCTGTGATCCTTTTGTTGTCACCCTTACCTCTTTGAGGTTCCTCAAAGGCTCCTGACACCTTTGCATTTTCTGTTCACTCTGCCTGGAATGCTCTAATGCTCCTCTTCCAATGTACTCATGACTTGCTCCCTCTCTTCCTTTAGGTTTCAGCTTACATACAACTTTAAGTGAGGTCGTCTATGATTTCTCTTTTTAAATAGCAGTTCTCCCACTCCAACACTTTTGACCCGCTTTGCCATGCTGTATTATCCTCCTTGGCCTTTATTTGAATCTGATACACACACTCACACCCCTATATATACATATGCACACACACATAGATTTACATATATACACACGTATACCTATATACGCACAAATATATATGTATTATATATATTTATGAAGAAATATGTTTATTTGAGATAATAAACATATTATGGAGGATAATACAGCATGGGTAAAGTGGGTCAAAAGTGTTGGAGTGGGAGAACTGCTCAAAATGAAGTATATTCTATGTTAGCAATATTTTTTTTCTGAGTCGTTCACTGATATAACCCTGACTCCGAGAACAGTGCTGAGCATATAATAGATGCTCAATAAAATGTGACAAATGAATTTAAAAAGAACGTTCTTAGAATATACTTATGAATAGAATATTGTTTTAAATCAGAAGAAGAAATACAATTAAGAGAGTAGGGGTGGGTTCTAAGAAATTCTCTTGTTGGCAAAAATGAACAAGGTTGTTCACATGCTCAGCGGCAGTGAAGAGCTCACCATTGCTCTTGGAAGCTCTTTCTCTTGTGTTACAAGTTTCCTCTTTTCTTCTACTGATTCCTGACATACTGACGTACGTATTTGTGATTGGAAAGGGCTTTTGCACTCTTGGATAACCTACCACGTTTCTGCTGGACATTTTGGATTCTGTATCCCTATTAGGGGTCAGTCCATGAGATGAACCACAATTTCTGCTAACTCTCTTCATCTACTTTCTCTTCATTATCCTTTTCTTCACTTAGTAGCCCTATCAAGCCAGCACTGTGTTAACCAGATTTTTTCTCAACTCTTTCATGTTGAGGCCAACCTACCAAACTGTTCCCAATTTATCTGCATTTTATATCCCTCTTTTCCCATGTCAGTTTATACTAGATCACTTTTTGAATCTCTTCCAAGCTGAAGCATCCGTTTAGAATTCATAATCTTAGAATTTATGTTTGATTAACATGACACCCAAAAAATAAACTGCGTGATAGACTCAATTCAGATTGTACCAGACTTAAAGGCTCTGTTTACAATTGAGCAAAAACTTTAGAAAGGGCCTTCTTCCAGAATCTTGGTATTAGTGTTAAAGACCATTAAAGCCAAAATGTGTCTTAAAACCTCAGCTTTTAAAAATGACTAAGTAGAAAATTCTGGAAAACAAAACAATACAAACACAAGCCAGAGGTTGCATCTTCTTTTTTTACCAAACCAGAAAAGACATTTCTTCTGTTTCTTATTACTGAGCCTTTATCTACATGTGGTTATAGGAATTTTGAACAGTTATCAGAAATGATGTATACAGACTATTGATAACTGAATTAAGACAGCACCTTTGGACAGATACAAGATTGTCAAGTAGTCAGCACAAGACCTTGCTTCTCAATGTGTTGAAGAGAGGGCGTGGCCCTGATGTGCATAGCAGAATTTAGGGGGTAGGAGTCATGTAAAAGTAAAAAAGAGTATTCATCATGTTAATATAGTCTGTGATCTATAATATAACATGATAATATGTGCATTATTTGGTTTTACTCTATTTCTGACTCTAAAATACAACCAAAGCATATTTGGTTTACATGCCAGTTTGTTTTATGTTTTATACAACCTAGAGGAGAAAATCTTGTGACAATGTGAATCTTTGTTCACATTGATACTATGTGAACAAAGAGGAAAATTAAAAGTTTTGTCTTTCAAATTAAAAGTATTTTTTTCTTTAAAATCTCATTGATTTTATTGTTTCATGGTATATGATATTTAATTTATTGTGAAATTTCAAAGAAAATTTAAGAAGGCCACTTGGTGTATGTATTTATTGAAAGAGGGTATTGATTTGTTAGGATATGCTAACATAAATAATTATGCTGTGTGACACATCAGCGTGAGAATTGTGCAAGAGAGAAATATAAGAGAAGTGTAGAAAAGTTGTGAGAGGGTTGGGTGCAGTGGCTCATGCCTGTAATCCTAGCACTTTGGGAGGCCAAGGCGGGTGGATCACCTGAGGTCAGGAGTTCGAGACCAGCTTGGCCAAAAGGGTGAAATCCCGTCTCTATTAAAAATATGAAAATTAGTCAGGGATGATGGCAGGCACCTGTAATCTCAGCTACTTGGGAGGCTGAAGCAGGAGAATCACTTAAACATGGGAAGCAGAGGTTGCAGTGAGCCGAGATCATGCCACTGCACTCCAGCCTGGGCAACAGAGTAAGACTCCATCTCAAAAAAAAAAAAAAAAAAGAAAAGAAAAGTTGTGAGAGAAGGAATACGACAGATGGAGATGCAAACTATCAAGCCAAAAAAGATTTCTTCAGCATCTACAGTGTGTCGGACACCATTTTGATTTTAGCCAAGGCTGTATTCAATTTCAAATAATCAAATCTGTGTGTGTGTGTGTGTAGAGAGAGAGCTTAGGTGATAAAGAACAGAAGATAAAAACTGCTTGGAGCTTTAGGTTTGGGACTGTAGGCTGTGCTTGATTATTAGTGGAGTTCTTCCTTACCACAGCCCAGCAGCTCTGCTGTCTAATGCAAATCCTGACTTCAGTCATTCTAAATCACTACAGGTATAGGCCTTCTGGGTTGGACTGCTTGCAAGTTATCAAACCCATGAATATTAACTAGTTAGTTCTAAGGGCTTACTTTATAAATTGGGCAAATCAGTAGTAACGATTTTTTTTATTTCTTACTGCACGACCCAGTGTTGATAACAGGGAATGTAGTGTGAGAGAGACTGGTAGGCTTTAGGTAACTAAATAAGGTAGTCAACTCAGATCTGGCCTGACTGGTACATTTATTATGATTGTTGAATGGATGCTGACACATCATTATCACTCCCAGCCCGCAGGTTACATTAGTATTCACTGTTGGTGTTGTATATTCTAAAGGTTTTTGGCAAATATATAATGATATGTACCCACACAGTATTATACAGAACAGTTTTGCTGCCCTAAAATCTCCTATGCTCCACTTATTCATTCCACCCTGCCCCCAAGCCCTTGGCAACCTCTGATTGACTATTTCCACAGTTTTGCCTTTTCCAGAAAGTTATATAATTGAAATCATACAGAATGTAGCCTTTTCAGAGTGACTTTTTTTCATTTAGTAGTATGCATTTAAACTTCCTCCATGTCTTTTTGTGGCTTGGTAGCTCATTTCTTTTTAGTGTCGAATAATATCCTGTTGTCTGGATGTACCACAGTTTACTTATCTATCCATCTACTGATGGGCCACTTGGTGGTTTTCAAGTTTTAGCAATTATGAATAAAGCTGCTATGAACATCCATGTGCAGTTTTTTTTGTGCAGACATGGTTTTGAACTCACTTGGGTAAATAGAAAGGAGCCCAATTTCTGGATCATATAGTTAAGAATATGTTTTAGGTTTGTAAACAGTTATCAAATAGTCTTCCTAAGTGGTTGTACCATTTTACATTACCGCCAGCAGTGAATGAGAGTTTCTGGTGCTTCTTCATTGATGTTTTATGTTTCATTTTATTAGCAACAGTTATTGCAGACTTTAAGACAGGTAATGGTATTAACCATGGGAATGATGGCTGTTTGGCAAAATAATTTATATGACTTAGAAATATATGTAAATAATAATTATATATATTTGTATACATATATTTATATTAAGAGTATTGGAGGTAATAAGCAACAGGTGGCATGTTGGAGGTTTGACATAATTATCAAAGAAGATGCTGTTGCTAACAATATTAGAGGTTATTATATGAAACATATATACTTGGGCTTTATCAAAGCCTTCATAGTAGAGGATTATAGATAGAGGATCATTCACGTTTGTCCAGCTTTTCTTTTGATGATGCCACAATATCATTCCCTGGGATTTTACATAAGGATAAAGTTGTTACGGTATTTTTAAAAAGTTATCATCTACTACATCACATCCAAGACAATATATCAGTCTACTATTTAATTGTATTTTATTTTCTATGACTTAGCTTGGTTTGGTAGCAATATATTTAGGAATAAAGTGACTCACTGATCCTCATTTTTATTCTCTGGTGGTTAGAAAGGAAGGCTATTTTATAGAGATGTCTAACCTTCAAAGTTTGTAACAAACAATGGCCTAAACTGTCTTGTCAACACAGGGTGGCTTTAGGGGTATAGAATATTATAACAATCCTTTTAAGTTTTTGGAATTTTGAGCTCCCTTGGACCAAATTAAGAATGGATCTATCCATTTTCTAGTGAATTGTATTATACTAAGGAATATTAAATATCATCTACATATAATGTAGACATTTAACTCATTGAATTGACTGATCTCTTTAATCCTGAAGAAATAGTTTTTGTTTTATTGTGCTCCTTTCACATCCGCTGTGTGATCCTGATTCTACCTGTCTCTGTAGAGTAGCCAACAAGCAGTAGAAAGCTTCTACATCTTAGAGAAAACATAGTTAACCCATCAATCATGGTCCAACCACACCTTGTAACAACGTAAAGCAAAAGGAATTTAATTCAGGCAAATGGTGATAGACCTTGGAGTTATATAGGAGATGGCAAGAAAACCCAGAGATTAAACAAATAGGAAGCTGATACTACCCCTTGTTAGAAGGGCAAAGAGAAGAGATAAGCTAAATAGGGGCTGCCTTGGGTCCAAGGATTCCAGAAATAATATGGAATTGTGGCAGGTTTTGCCATGGGGGTATGAAATATGGAGAACACACAGCTGCATTCAAAGGTTGCTAGAGGCAGCCTTGAGGGAGAGATAGAATGTCTCATTTCCCATGTACGTTCTCCAGCTTTCCCTGGGGGTTGCCCACTGGTTGAATCCAGGTGGAATCCAGGATTAGTAGGGCCCAGGATAGGCAGCCTGCAGTAACCAACATGCCTATGAAACAGAGTAAAGAAAGGGCATACAGTCCAGAGTTCAGCATGGCTAACCACAACCTGAAAACGCCACAGATTTTATCCATTTTCTATACATGTTGGGGTTGTGCAACATTAATTGGCCTGAGTTCTTTCCTTCAACTCTATATTCATCATTTGAATAAGGGAAACAAATGATTCTGATGCAGATAAAACTGTCCTTATGGGAACATTTACTTTGGAGTTTATATTTTGACATTTTTTAACTTAAAATTCATGAAGTGTATTTCTGTCTCCTTTCTATATTTAGTTAATTGTGGGATTTTGCAAGCTTTTTAGCATTTTGATAATATTAAAAAAGGGAGTTTTAAAATGATAAAAAATGTTGTCTAAATATGTATTCCATAATAATTTGATTATCAAAGTAATAGAAGGTGCTTTTCAGTAATTTATTCTATAAATGTAAAAATGTCACTAAATTGGAAGCATAATGTATGTTTTTGTGCTACTTATATGCCAATATCTTTTAAGCGATCACTTGACTTCAGTCTCCTGTTTTATATTGGTTTTCCATAGATGTGAGCACAGACCTAAAGTTTCCTGCCTCCATCTGTTCTGTGAGTATTATCATTTGATATACAGAATATAAGGTTTAAAAATTTTAACTAGTTGGTCTTTCTAGACTTTAAATGTTTGATCTTTAAATTTAGCTTTTATTCCAACAAACTGCTCTTTCGTGATCATAACACATTTTGGTACCATTGCATTTTAGTATAACAAATTGCTCCCCTCTAAATTTTCCCCAATCATTTCATTGGTTACTATAATGTAATATTTCTTATACTGTATCTGGAAAATTATCCTTGAGTATCCATGACTTACTGATTCAGTATAAACAGATATACCACCTTATATTTTGACTGTAACAGTTGGCTTTGAGAACTCAGAAAACCTTGGGGTCTATTTTATGACTTACAACGAATCTTTCAAATTAAGATATATATTACAGCCTCTCCTAGTCAATATATGGATATGATGATAAGGTCTACCCACAATATCTTGGAAACGAAACAACTGAGATATATTTAACCCTAATCTAGGTCCTCTTTCACTGATATCAGGATAGGATAGACTGTACTCTACAAGCTAAAATTTAAAGTTAAATTTTTAAATTGTAAAAATTTAAGCAATATTAATACAAAAGGAGTGGTTAACATTATTTCCAGAAAAAAAGAGACAACCTGAAACTAAATTTAATGTGTCCACAATATTGTAAAATGAGAAGTCAATGACGACTAACAGAACCTCTCCATCCTGGTTGGCTTGTGGTACATATTTAATTTATTCATTTTCACCAGCAAGATCCAACAATCACTCCTTGCTTTAATCACCTACTGTATTAGTCTTCTTGGCATCAAATTTGCAACAAAGAGGAAAGATATATATGTTATTTCTCAGCTTACATTTTGCAATAACAAAATACTATAGACTGGGGAGCTTAAACCCTAAAAAATTATCACAATTCTGGAGGCTGAAAGACCAAGATCAAGGTATTGGCAAGATAGGTTTTATCCTGAAGCCTGTTATCTTGGCTTGTAGGTGACTGCCATCTCACTGTGTCCTCACCTAATCTTTTTGGGAGTGTGACATGGAGAGAGAGTGAGAACAAGCTTTCTGGTAACTCTTCTTATAAGGGTACTAATCCCATCATAAGGGCCTCACCCTTAGGACCTCATGTAACTTTATTTATTTATTTATTTATTTAAGTTCTGAGATATATGTGCAGGCAGTGTAGGTTTATTACATGGGTAAACGTGTGTCGTGGTGGTTTGCTACACCTATCACCTCATCACCTAGGTATTAAGCCCCACATGCATTAGCTTTTTGTTCTGATGTTCTCCCTCCCCTTGCCCAGACCTCATGTAATTTTAATGATATCTCAAAATCTCCATCTCCAAGACCCATGGCGTTGGATATTATTGCCTCAACATATAAATTTTGGAAGGATGCAAACAGCCAGTTCATTATGCCTGCTCAGTCACCTTCCAATTATTATTTAGGTTGAACCCTTATTCACATGAGAAGGAATCACAAATACAGACTTTAAGCTGAGACTGTAATATATTAAAAGTTCAGATCAGTGAAGGACAAGGCAGGAAAAGTCCACAGCCTCAATATACAGAAGTAGGACAGGACATTATGGAGAATTCAAAATAACAAGCCAAGCAGGCCACCCAGTTGAGTCATCAATCTGAGCTGGATGGTCTGAGAAGGTAAGTCCAGGCAGGAGAGAGGTTATAGGGGCAGAACGCCAAGAGTAAAAGTATCCAGAAGAAGGATGATACCAGGAACCAGGCAAAATTCTCCAAAGCCTTATGAACAAAGCCATGGTCATTTTTACGGTGATGCAGAAGATGCTCTGAGAGGGCCCATCTGACTTAGCCATATATTTGACTTGCCACTTTGACTTTACTACATGAAAATAATATTTTAGTTAAAATGTAATCTATGTGTCAATTCTATATTTTGTTTTATATAAACATAAATTGATATTGCATTTTTTTTATGTAGTATCTTTCTTACTTGGATAATGTAAGTTCAGTTTCTTGAATATGAACAACTCTAGGTATACCGTTAGAAGTAGGGTTTTAAATAACAAAGCCAAGGGACAGAGCATTAGTAGAGATCACACTGCAGGAGGTTCTCCTTGTTACGACTACTCTTCCAGGATGTAGAGTAGCTAGGGGTAAAATTACAAAAAATAAACAAAAGAAAACAAAACAAAAAACCTCCAAATCACAACGACTTTAAAATTACAAAAAATAAACAAAAGAAAACAAAACAAAAAGCCTCCAAATCACAACGACTTTAAGCAAAACAGAGATCCTTTTCTTTCTTTCAATCACAGTCTAATTTTGTGTCATTGGGAAAGATGGCTCTGCTTCACTCTGTTACTCAGGATCTAGATTCACTTCCTCTAATGGCTATCTTCCCAAATAATGGGTTATTTGCTGGATTTTCTGCATCTGATAAAAGAAGAGGAGGGTTATGCAGAAAGTACATTAATGTCAGGTCTTGACATGGAATACATTATTTCCATTCATATTCCATTGACTAGAACTCAGTTGCATGGTCCCTGCAAGGGTGGTTGGGAAATGCAGTGTAGTGTGTCTAGGAGGCAAAGGCACCAGATAATGGTAAACACGTATCTTGTGATTGCCATATCTCTTTATCTCCTTATCTCTCTACAGCCTCTTCTCCATCAGCAGGAAAGTTGTAGAAAAGAAGATCTACAACAAAAGATACTCCAAAATATGCTTATATGTTTTAGTAAATATAATTTCTAAAAAGTCGATGAACAAAACTCTGGACAGTAGAGTGTTTGTGTGCACAAAGTCAATTTCAAATGGTTTTGAGCTTATCTGTGAATGCGCCATATGTTCCACAAGCAATTAGTCATTGTTCAATGTGAATTGAGAGAATTGTAGCCAATAAATTTAAAATAAGTTCTTGAATATACTTAGCATTAGAAGATTTGTTATTATTTGAAAGCTCTGGTTACAGTTCTTTATGGTTGTTTATTTGTCACGAGAAACATTAAGTTTTTGCCTAAATCCATATTTCAATAGAGTATTTATGCACTTGGTTCAAGAAAGAACTTGCCAGTGGCCTTCCGAGAGACAGCCTTGGCACTAGTAACTTTGAATAATACATCAGGGAAAAAGCTTTCAAACAAATTCTTTAGTTTAAAAGTAAGCTGTAGCCATAAGTAATGTGCAATGACTTTTACTTTATATCAGAGGGAAGAAATAGCCTCTTTAGTTAATTCTAGAACTACACTCTCTAAGACAGTGATAATTATCCACACATAAGTATTTAAATTAAAATTAATTAAAATCATATAAAATTAAAAATTTAAGTAGTTACTCTGGCCACATGTCAAGTGCTCAGCTTAAGTAGCTTGCGGCTATCATATTGAAGAAAGAAGATATAGGGCATTTCCATCAACATTGCTACTGGGTAGCAGTGATCTAGAAGTTTGCCGACCCATAGCCATGCGAGAGGGAGAAACAGAGACAAAGAACTTTGATCAGGATGCCTGTCACCTATTCCTTTATTTGTGCACAAATATGAATGTGTTCAGTACATTTTAAAAAATCAAGCTTAAACAACTGGGTGTTTGCTTTGATGCCTAAAGGGCGGCTAGCTCATTGGGGACTTTTATGTATTGCTTTTGTGCTAGCATACAGACTATTAAAACGATTGAAAAGAAAGCCATTCCGTTGGGTGTGAATGGGCATAATAAATTAAATACAATGCATTTTAACCTATGATACTTAAATAACAAAATATATCTGTACACATTTTAAAATATGAAAGCCAATCCACTAGGCTACTAAAGTTTCTTTCTCTCTCTCTCCTTCTCTCCTTTCCACATACTCTCCCACATCCTTCTATTTTTTCTGGTTCCTGGAACATTCTGTTATTTTTTGTTTTTTTTGTTTTTTTTTTTTACAAGCTAACAAGTTTGATGTGGCTCTGTGTCTTATTCCCTTCCAGGCTTGCAGCTGTTTTGGCAACAGAAGAAAAAATCCCCATAACAAATCAAATAAAAGCCCTTTATGTGAAGAGGAATTGAAAACAGCAGGCCTCAAAGAGGACTGCACATGAGATGCCTTGTTCTGGCTTTCAACACAACTCAAATCAGAAACACATTACCATAATCTGAAACAGCCCACTGCTAACACAAGACAGATGGTGGGTAATAACCCATGCATCATTAATAAATAAATTCCAGCATTAAAGGCTTTACAAAGTATGACAACATTATCTGGGCACAATGACTGCCCCTCTCCCACCCCCAACATCATTTCAGCGTGTTATGGGATATGCTAGGTTTATTTTTATTTTTTTCCCCTCCAACTCCGTGGATCTGAAGGAAGTTTAAATACGACACAAGTTTTAACCAGATGAAACCTATCTCAGTGTACAAGACAGGTCTGAAACTCCATAAGGGAAAAATAAAATAGCTGCCAAAGTTTAATAGCTCACATGTTCTGGTGTTGGATCAGCCCACAGCAATTTATTGCGCTGCCCTCCATGCGCTGGCCTCACCCTTTCTGGTACGCCTCTGTGCCTGTATTGCAGTACACACTCCAAGCAAGAATCTTGGCATCACATTTGCCACAAAGCTGAAAGATATATGAGTAATTTCTCAGCTTTCCTTTTGCAAACGATACCATCTGTCTCTTTTTCCCCAGCTCCCCCCACCAAGGGGGGGGAAGAAAAAAACCTCTGATTAAATTGAAAAAAGGAGAGAGAGAGAGAGCATTTTAACTCCATAAATGTTGGAAACTTAAAAAAAAAAATTATTTTGCTTTGTTTTGTTTGTTCAATGGGATAATGTTATTCCAACAGAATGTGAGGAGTATAGGAATGTAGCAATGTGACACAGAACTGTGCAGACCCCTTTGGGTGATGTTGTCTGGAATTCCCCAGGGTAGCAGCGTTCCTGCAAAGCCTAGGTGCCCACTTCCTATGTGTGCCATCCTAAACCAAAAGTCAGACATGGTCCTGGCCATCAGTTCTGGAAAAATACAGGCCTTAGGAGAGTAAATATTATGTTAGATTCGTCCTATATAAATGACGTATTCCTCCTCAAAAATGGGTAATACAAACATTTTTGCCAAACAGACCAGCATCATGTTTTTAATGAAAGAGATAAACTATTTTGCATTAACTCACTTGACAGGTGAAGAACTAGGAACAGAGAAAATAATACATGCGAAACAGGCTAATCTAAGATTACTAGAAGGCCAAAGGAAAGTATCTCCATGGCATCATCCATTGACCCAAGTGGTCAGTCACGTGGATGTGATTTATAGTCCGTGAGTACAGAGTTGCTTCTCCTGATCCAGGTCCTGTGGGTCGGGTGGGCGGGGAAAGAAAGCCCTCTCTGGAACAGCTGTCCCTTTCCTTTCAGCACACAGAGAATTTTCCTTCCACTTAGACTCACGTGAAGGCTGATCAGCAAGACTTTTCTAATTAGCATCTAAACCCTTTGTCTCTATGTCCTCTTCTTTCTCAAACTTAAGTCAATATTTTGATGTGTACATATGTATCTACTTTCACTTAATTTACTGTGTGTTTATCTTATTTCCTCCATTAAATTGTGAGATTCCTGAGGGTAAAAACCATGTCTAATCTATGCCCTAAATTCCCCTTAGCACCCAGTACAGAACACCGCACTCAGGCTAAATGAAATCACAACTCAGAGACAGACGCCAGGGCCCCTGGCAGTGCAGACTCGGATGGAGTCTATGAGTTCCAGGTGAGTCTGTTCCAAGGCGGCTTTTCTTTGAGCTCTCTCCAACTTTCTCTGGGAACAGCTGCTGAGGGATGGTCAGAAGAAGGTGAGTTAAGCTTTAATTGGTTCCTGAGGTATGCAGTTTCCTCTATGATCTTAACGTGATGAAGGGAATTTTAAATGGACTCCCATATTGAATTGGTAGACAGAGAAGAGAGCAAAATATCATACTGATCAAGGAACTTTCTACAAACAGCACATTCTGTAAAAGTAAGGATTATTTTCAAAATGTTTTGGTGTATTTCCAACTCTGTGATTTCTGGATTCACATTTGATAGTCTCCCTGTTCTATCTTGTGGTAATTCGTGAGCAGGACAATTTACTAAGCTATTAGTTTCTCATCATCATCATCCAAGTCAAATAAGTAACCAATACACTTCTTATTTTGCCCACTTTGAAGCATAGTCTATGGTTTTAAGTTGGTTAACTACATTTAACCTCTGTTCTCTGAAGTCTTAAGGCCAAAAATCAAATTCTGTGAATACAAACATTAAAACTGTGAAAAACGGTATGTAATTGCACATTCATACTGTAGTTTAGATTGTTATTTTTACTTTTACATGTAGCAAAGAGCAAAATATACCATGAAACATATGAAGGACAAGTTACTTTTTTTGATAGTCAAGAAAGTCTTCGTCTAGGAAATTAAGAGGTGATGTGTTCATTAATGAATGAATATTTTTGTGTGTCAGGACTTGTCCCAGGGGTTTAGGTTATAGCAATGAGCGGACCTTAAAGTAAAGGAGCAGAAGAAATAAATCAGAACAGTGGGCTGGCTGAACAAAGAGGGTATTTTCACGTAGACGACTATGATGAGGAAGCAAAGGGTAGATAGACATTCTTGTGACACCAGGTAGAGGGCCCAGGAACACAGAACAGTTTTCTATAGACCTGAACTAGTTGAAGGGAGGGAATACACACTTAGTACATTATATGCCTAGACGTGGGCAGAGTTGGAGTTTACCACCTCTCTGAGGTATTTCCAACCCAGTATTAGTAGTTACTCCTCTTTCTTCATTTTTCTGTATGTCTGCTGTTAGAGCATATGGTTCAGTTTAACAAATACTTGTGAAGTTTCTAGAGCCTCATTTTCCTTCTCTGTAAAATGGGGGGGAAATTCTAAATCTCACAGATAATTGAAAGATTAAATCACACATGTAAGGGTCTTAAAATTACACAAACATTTATGGAAAATGATATGTTTTAGCTTTTTATCTTACAAAAAGGGAATCCCTGGGCTAGGCACTCTAGGTACAAAATAATTCATTTTCCTTGCCATCTGGAAGCTTACCACGTGGGGGTAAGATCAATGTAGGAAAATGATTTTTATGTAATAAGGTGAGTGATATTTGCATTCACTCATGCAGAGGTATTTATTGAGCACAGACTAGGTGCTCACTGTATTAGGCCATGAGTATGCCCTCATAAGAAAAATAAGACAAGATCTCTGCCCTCATTGACTTTACACTTTAGTAGGACATGGGGAAAGAGAGAGATTTTAAAAATGCACAGAAGTAAAACTAAGTTATAATTGTGTATGACTACCACACACACACACAAGATGCTTCAAGAAGATTGTTCAGTTGTTTCTAAGTGTGCAAGGCAGTCAAGTGAGATAAGGACTTATAAATGTTCCTTGAATGGGTGCTGTTCATAATTACAGTTTCTTTTGAGAGCTAATTCCAAAGACTGTTGATTGAAGCTGGATTGAAGTGGGCTGAAGAAGAAGGGGAGATAAAGAAGTGAATACATTGATTCTACTTATGGTACACTTTTGAGAGCTAAAATAAAGATATGCCCAGGAAACTTAGTGTAAGTTCAGCATCCATTTCCTGGAGGAGCTAACATCTTGCCCTGAATCTTAAAGAATGAGTTATGCATATAAAGAAAAATGAGAAGGATATTATAAACAGAAGGAATAGCATCCCTGCCCATCTCTAGAGATATACATTGCTAAAGTCAGAGATGTGTTAAACAGCAATAGATATGTAGTCTGATCTATAAAATTTCTAGATTTGATCATTTTCCAAAGGTCTGGGCTACGCTCTTGGCTTAACATATCTTAAATGTAATTCTAGTTTACTTTGTCTAGGCGATAACAGTGTTCTGGCTGGTTATCTCAGTTATCTTTTGCCATAATAATGATGCCTAAATAATAACCACATACCCATGACATAGAACAATAAACATTTATTTCTGTTCTCAAGTCTATGGATCATCTACATCATCCAGGACTTGGCTTGGCTGATTTCAGCTGGCTTGCTCATATATCACTGGTCTACTCTGGGCCAGCTATGGCCTGGCTGGCATAATATATGGGCTTTACTTGGAATGACTCAGCTCTTTTTATAGTTCCTCATACTCCACCAGACTAGCATGGGTTTGTTTTTGTGAGGGTGGCAGGGTTGTAATAGAATGAATGGGGACGTAAAAGGCCTATTGAGGGCAAGCTGAAACTGGCATGCTGTGATTTCTACTTCTTCCTACTGGCCAATGTATGACACATGGCTAGCCCAAATGATTAAATTCTCTACTCCTCCTGTATCTAGGAGGAGTATCTAGTACTCCTATGCCGTATCTAGTGTCTAGTACTCCTCCTAGATATAGAAGGAGTATTTAACCATTTCTGCAATCAGTTTATCTCATGGGTAATTCATGCTTTTGGAGCACAGTGATCCCTTTGCAGATCTGTCTTCAAAAGAAAGCTGAAACCACAAATATGTCATACTGAGATATCTTATTTGTCAGAATATATTTGTCAGGGTGCAAATATATTTGGCGTCTTGTTGGTTAGTTTTTGGAGATCAGCCATTCTACCACCACATCTTGCCAATCTTTAAAGTATAGATATAGAGTGGCATATGTTAAAGAATGAATGTTCTGGCTCCCCCTTGCCAGCTAGTTACCCATACGCTCACCTATTTATCTAGTCTTCCCACCCACCCTGGAATGGTGGGTTGCCATTGTTATGGTTCCTATTGAGTTTGGCCACCAATCATGTGGGAATGGCAAAGTGTCTGAAAGAATCTAAAGCTAGGTCCCATCCATCCTGTCTCATGAGATTTCCATTTTCTAAGTCAACAGAATAAACAGATCTACTGGGTCAAGCTCATGTGTTCTTTCTTTTTCCCAAACCTATGTTACTGATATTATTCATAATTTGTGCCACAACTTTCTCTAAAACCTGACCCCTCTTTCAGGATTTAGATTTGAGGAGTAGAAAGTATGTTGGTAGGAAAGGAAGAGAATGAAACCACAACTTGGTCTCAAACTCAAAGTCTTTGCTATGAACTTATACCAAGCAGGCCTATGTAAGTGGTTTTGAGTTCTAATACAGAAATTAATAAAGTGGTGCTTTAATTTTTATTGTGTTACTGCTTTTGCCTGTGATTCTCTAAAGGGCCTTGTAAAGGCACCAGAACCTTACCATAATTTCTAAGTCTTCATAACACCATCTTTTTGAGCTTGACCTTCTCAGAAGTGATGTAAATAGGGTTGTCAACTGAAGGCAGCAGGAGATTTTGGGGAGAGAAACAAAACGGAAGATAGTGCTCATATTAGAAAACTTTCCCATCCATGTGATGACTTGATTTCAGTGTGCTAGCCAAAAGTTTTCATCATTTCATTTTGCATGGTTTCATGCTTTCTTACATTTCCTTTGAAGATTCCTGAGTTCGAAAACATGAGAACAAAAATGAAGAAAAATCTGTTTCTGTGAACTTCCCTTATTCTAGCCAAAAACTATTGGGCTTGCATAGCCCCTATTTGATGATGGCTCCAGGGACTGACAGATGGCACTGCTTTCCGTCGCCTGACATCTCTGTGATGTGGCTTGGGAAGTCAGAATGTTCTAGGCAAAACTCTACAAATTCCCAGTATCAGTAGCTTCAGAATAAAGGCAACATGGGCCTCTTGTAGTCATTGGATGAGTTATTTCTCAAACTAAACTTTATGTGTGATTTTTATTCATTGTAGGAAAATAGAAAAAAAGACAAAACATTTTAAGCTTTTAAGCTACTAAATAGGATGATGTTAAACTATTTTGAAAATTAAATTTTAAAAATAAATCTATTTTAAAAATAGGTTAACATCGTCCTGTTTATAGCAGCAGGAGGTAATTGTTGATATCATCTGTTGGTATGCCTCCACATTTTTAAGCTGACTTGCTCTCATGTAAAAATGGGAAGACAGAGAATCATCCCCAAAGCTAGCTAACTGTGTATGAATATATTGATCCCAGACACTTTGGGGTCAAAGTAAATGAAGTTTAAGTAAGAGGCAGGGTGGTGGAGGAGGAAAAGACATATTTTAGCAAACCACATTGTGGAATTTGGTGTAAAAGATGTATTGTTTTATTTAGTTAAACACAGTCCAGACAAGTGAGACTGACTAAAGGAAAAAATATTCTGGACAAGAAAATAGAATTCAACACTCATCTTTTAGAGAAATGAGCTTTTGTCTTCCTTTAGGAATGAATGGATGGTTAGTGAGGTTCAAGGCAACCCAACAATTGTACCTGATTCGTATTCTAAGTCATCTTTCCTTGATGAATTTAGCAGGAACTGGATAAACGTTGATTATAATTTCAATTCCCACTGCTATTTTGGAAACTAATCAGAGGAAAGAAGGCCAAAATATTCTTTCAAGACTGGTAAAGAAAAAAACCAGAGAGACTTGGCTAAACTGAGTCCTCCAGGCAGATGTTTCTATTGGCAAGCAGTGAGGCAAAGGAAAAAACGTTTATTGAAGAAAATATTCATAGGTGGAAGCTTTGAGCACTGAAGAACTCACTACAATCTAATCACACCGGATGTAGGGTTTCTGGAAAAAATAACTGCCTTTATTCTTCTTTAATCAATTTCATTTTATTAATTTGTTTATATATTTAATAAATATTCTCTCCATATTTTCAGTCATGTCACACAAAGATTTACATTTGGGAGTTTTTTCTGTCTATAACAATATTCCTGCGTTCCAGCTCCAGCACTCTGAAATATGATCTGTTGCTCAGTTTGTACTGGAACTTGGTATTTACCGTGATTGGATAGGTACCTGGTTTACCATCACTCACCTTATCACTGAATAAATTAATCTTAAGAGAGGGGCACAATATAACTTGTTTTAAGTTCACAGAGTCAAAGTTCAAACTGAAGGAAGCCCTGGATGTTACATTGCTGTAGTAAAGCTCAGACAAGATCCTTTGTCGCCGACACTGTACAACAGTTGTCTCTTTGATTTAAAACACAACCACCAATGCATTTTCACAAATAAAAGGTAAACTTAGCTGGTCTACAGATTTCAGGACCCAAGCCCTTTTATCATCTATGTTAAACAAATACTTTGTCAGCATTACAGACAATTATTATCTTTTTCTTAACTACCTTGTATAGACAGGTTTTTTAAAGTTATTTTCTTAGTTTGAATTCTGCCATTCAAAAGCACTTGATATAAACTGACAACCAAGTCTCTGATGCTCTATATAATAAGGTATCTGCAAGAAAACTTAAAATTGCAATTTTAAAGCATAAATGTTGTCAAGAGTTTCGGAGTACTTTTTGAAGCTTTATTTGTAGCCATTTATTATTGCTATTTTACTTGCTGACTTGAGATGAATCTCAGTTTTGTGATCTAAATTGAGAACTGGGAAATGACAGGTAAAGTAACAAATATTTCAAAGTTTTCATTTTCTGTTTAGAAGGTCCCTGGAGTAATAGCCCTTAGTGACTCTCATGTTCTGGCTCGGTAGTTCTCAAATTGGGAGTTACCGATCAGCTCCAACTTCATGGGTGTTAAATCTGTGCAATCTCACAGGGCTTCACATATATAACAGCCTCACACTTGTTTTAATGTTTCTCTATAGCCTTATTAAAATTCTAAATTTTTATCAAGGGCTCCACATTTTTCATTCTGCACTAAGGCCTGCATGCTATGCACTCAGTCCTGTTGCCAGTCTCCCAGCTTCTTAACCACTAAGAGAATTAGTTATAGGACTATTACAAATCCATGGAAAGAGAGAGAAAGCAAGAGTGAGAGACTCAATTTACAGGCCAGCACCGTCCAATCAAAATGAGACACATAAGAAATTTAAAATTTTCTACCAGCCACACTAAAAAGTAAAAAGGAAAAGATGAGATTTTAATAATATATTTTATCAAAATTTATCTGAATATACTTTTAATATATTTATATAAATATTTGAGAAGTATTACATTTTTTCTTAGTTTTTGAGATTCACTGTATTTTACACTTAGAGCATATCTTATTTAATTAAAAATTCAGTTCTTCAATCACAATAGCAACATTTCAAGTACTCAATAACCATACTTGTTAGTTAGTGGCTACCATATTAGACAGGACAATCACAAAGTAATTGTGAAAGAAACTTGGTTCCATGCTAATAGAAATACAGAAGTATGGTGAAAAGTTATTGGTTTTGAAAAGCATTCTACAATTCTTTGCCTTCTGTGCTTCTTTCTCCCTGGCTCATTTTTTTTTTTTTTAATGGGACTAAAAAAGGAAGAAGATATTCAGTATAATAATCTTAACAATTCAAGTGTGGTTTAGTATCTTGTGGAGGCCAGCAACCACAGTAAATTGGAACATCCTGGGTATTCCTGGTGCTCAGAGCAAGAATGGTCCATATTTGGCACCAAAGCTGGAATCCCACAGTGAGGAGAGATGGAAAACAAGAGTACTGCTCTTGTACGAATCAGTGGACTGGAGCAACGATCCGTGAAATGGTGTCCTGGAAACTCCATCCCAGGCGCCCTCACTGTAATTGTTTTTAAAATGGTGGTGAAGCAAAGAGCATTTTGCAAATCTTTTCCTAACCCCTCACCGGAAAATGTGAAGGCAGCAGTCACCCCCTGCACACAAACAGATCATTAGTGACTGACTGCAGCATCAACCTGCACCTGAGCTTCCCAGAGAAATGGGCTCTTTGTTTCAGGAAATTGGCAGAATTAGAAAAATGGCGTTCATTACAATCTCTCTATATAAATTTTTGATTTATAGGTTTGTGATAAATTAATAGCTTAGAAGTCTTACTAGGGTTGCCATGTATGCCATGTCAAACCAAACAGCCCAGGACCAAGACTTTGATCAAGTATTGAATCTGCTTTTATCAGTGGGTGTCTGGGGTTGCTTGGGCTCCCAAGAATCTCTGGCATTTAAAGATGCCTGCTGCCTTTGCTGGAATATTTGGAAATGCTATTAAGAAATGGTGCCCTGAAGGTAAGTAGATTACCCAGATTTCCTCTTTCAAAGAGATACTGTGAGACTTGGAAGACAGTATTTATTTTTCACTTCAATTTAATATGAATAACTGAGTCCTGGTATATACATAATAGAGTCCTCAGCTAGAAAAAAACCTTAGTTGCTATTCAGGCTGTGGCAGTCTCCAACTGTATAGGAATGCCCTTTGCAAACTTCTGTAACTAACAGGTCCAGTGATGAAAAGCTAATACTCTTTGTAATGCAGACTGTTTCATTGTGTGTACAATTCTGAATCCAAGCTCCTTTTACTCTCCATTCTTCTAATATAGAGCTCAAATCTGTTGTGTCCAAATTCCCATCCATCTTTTTTCTACCTCAACATTTTAGAGACTTAAAGAACATAAACATCATCTTCCACATGACAACTCTTAAAATACTTGGACTCAAACCATTCCTGAATAGTCCTTTTTTTTGTCCAAGCTAAATGTCCACATTTTTCTCAGCTATTGCTGTTTTAAATGTGATTTTCATATCACTCACTCACTGGTCATTTGAGTTTACATAATCTTCAGAATTTCAGAATATCTTTTAAAATATAGAATAACTAAACATAATACCACAGATTATGCTATGACTGAAAATGCTGGGAAGGTATTTTATTGGATTCATCTATTTTTATAAAAATGCAGCCTCAGATTTCATATAATCACAGCAATGATGGATCTTCCCTCTTCTGATCTTTATTTATCATCTGATTTTTGTTTTTTTTAGTTACATTTTCCCTTTTCCACTACAAAATAATTTTTAAAATACTGAAAAATATACAATAATATTTTCTTTTCTTTTCTTGAGACGGAGTCTCGCTCTATCGCCCAGGCTGGAGTGTAGTGGCCGGATCTCAGCTCACTGCAAGCTCCGCCTCCTGGGTTCATGCCATTCTCCCGCCTCAACCTCCTGACTAGCTGGGACTACAGGCGCCCGCCACCGCGCCCAGCTAATTTTTTTGTATTTTTAGTTGAGACGGCATTTCACCATGTTAGCCAGGATGTTCTCAATATCCTGACCTCGTGATCCGCCCGCCTCAGCCTCCCAAGAGAGTAGTTTTTTTAAACTACTCAATGACTCAGCCTTTTAAACTGTTGATATTTTGCCATATTTGATTTTTTGTTTATAAAAATAAATACAATGGCACATAAATATGCCTTTCTTTTATCATTCCTGGTACATTTTGTGCATGTCTTCCTCAAAAGTAATCACAGTTCTGAAGCTGAGTGCATCTTTCCCACGCGTGTTTTTCTATGTTTACCTATTTGTATCCTTATCTGTCATTCTTATGCATATCTAAACCATCTGAAAGTATATCTATAGTTAAATGAATACCAGTCTGGGATGGAGTTTCTGTCTTGCTGAACTGAAAGGAAGAAGGAAACACAGATCTTGGTTGAAATATCACAGACTCTCAAAGTTCTTACTGAATTTTAGTAGATTTCCTTGAATAAATGTTTCTTGGTTTTCTGTATGTCTGATATGGTTTGAATCTGTGTCACCACCAAATCTCCTATCAAATTGTAATCCCCAGTGTAGACGTGGTGCCTGGTGGGAGGTGATTGGATCATGGTGGTGGAGTTCTCATGAGTGGTTTAGCACCATCCCCTCAGTGCTGTACTTGTGATAGTGGGAGAGTAAGTTATCACGAGATCTGGTTGTTTTAAAGGTGTCTAGTGCCTCCTCCTCTCATTCACCTGCTCCGTACTTGTAAGATGTGCCTGCTGCCCTTTGCCTTCCACTGTGATTGTAAGTTTCCTGAGGCCTCCCCCAGAAACAGAAGCCGCTATGCTTCCTGTACAGCTGGCAGTACTGTGAG
Source organism: Macaca mulatta (assembly GCF_049350105.2). NCBI lineage: Eukaryota > Metazoa > Chordata > Mammalia > Primates > Cercopithecidae > Macaca > Macaca mulatta. Next base: position 111,759,692 of record NC_133420.1, on the reverse strand, counting down.
CCAATTAAACCTTTTTTCTTTATAAATTACCCAGTCTCAGGTATTTCTTTACGACAATATGAGAATGACCTAATACAATGCCTTCGTGGCCATTTTGGGGGGCTTTAAATAGTTAGGTTTCTTCGTTCACCAGTTTCACTGAGGAAAAATTTCACAAAGCTCTGCCTGATGTCATACTGGTAGGGGGACTTCTAATAGAAGTTCTTGTATGCTAACATAATCATATTAAATTTTTTCCTTTATATATTTTGTGCCTTGTTTAAAACATATTTTCTCTATACCAAAGTCATAAATATATATTTTCTGCTACCGCTTTAAATGTTTTTATTTTCATATTTGGTCTTTAACCATCTGTGATTGGTGAGAATTAGGTATATATTTACATATTTGTATTTTTCTGCAAATGAGCAGTCAATTCTTCTAGCACCATTTCTTGAATAATCCATTTTTCCCCAGTAATTTACAATTCCATCTATGAAACGCTGTATGTTTCTGGGCTCTATTTTAATTCATTGCTCTGTTTTACTAATAAACTGTATATTATTATAACATTAACATAAGTCTTAATATCTAGGAGGGAAGAACCCAGCCTGTATTATTCACATTGAAAATTTTCATCTTACAAATTACTTGACCTTCCCCTTGTCCTTATATATAAATGTTTGGATTAGTTTGTTAAATTTCATAAAAAACAAAAGCAAAACACTTCAGGGCTCTTGTTTGTAACTGCACTGAATTAATTGATTTTAATGGGGAGAATTAAAATATTTAAAATATTGGCTCCTAACTTTTAAATGCCAGACAACATGTTTTCTCCTGAGCATCCATTTTGTTTCTCACCCTGACCATGAGACCCAATAAATAAGGTCAAGTCACAATATACCCTAGCAGTCAAAAGCAGAGTTGTCATACTGGAAATGGTAAGAGGTAGGACTGTGGTGACACAATGAAGACAAGGTAGAAAAGAGTTGATAACCACAGTGTCTCTTGTTACTCTCTCACCCAATCACGACAATAAATGGACAGTAACAGCCACAGCAGTGTGAGAAGAACAGAGTAACCAGAGACTCAGAACCCTCACAGATGAAAGTGTGTTAACCTGACTAGATAAACCAGTAATACCAGTTCAGTTACTAACTGAGGATGTGGGCAATTTCAAATGAGTACTAGAGGAGGAAGATGATGAGCACCTCTGACAATCCGAGACCGACTGTTGTAGTAGAGACTGCCATTTGTTTTACTACCTTTTCTGTTTTCTAATTTCTAGAAAAAGAGACTCACAAGAATCATGGAGAAGCTTTTTTCAGTTGGAGTGAACTTATTATACGGAACAGATAGATCTGAGCAGTGCTGGGGTGAACTGTAGTGGATGCTGTGTTGTGTAACACAGATGTCCTTTGTGACTAAGGCACTCATTTCCCCAGGTTCAAAGACTTTGGTTGCTGATTGCTCCCAGCTGAGTCAGTCTCCGAGACATTTTTTCAGCCAAGGAAATCATCCTATCCCAAAGTTAAACTCCATTCCCTGATGAAAGCTGTCATATAATAATTAGTTGTTGGGGACAGGGAGAGTTAGAAAAAGTCCCACACCCTTGCCACAATTGAGAAATCTCTGAATAGCCATCCCAACCACTGTTACCACTGAGCTGTGAGACCTCTGTTAGAACTGCATGATTACAGTTCAGTTTCTCCTGTGTTTAATCCTGCTTTCTTCACTCCTCATGGTGTTTTTCATCAGAGAACTCCCCAAAAAACTAGCTGCATGAAAACTCAGAGCCTCAGACTTTTGTTTCTTTGGGATATCTGACCTCCAAAAATTACTAAAATTTCCATTAATTATACCTGCACATACTTTCAGTAACCAAGGAGTGTAATTCAACTTCACTGTGGGTATTTGAAATCATAAATCATATATTATCTTGCCATCTCACTGGAGATATTAAGATTGAATTCCATACTAAGCATATATTTTAGAAATATTTTCCCATTCAAATTCTGTTTCTATGAATAAAAAATTTTCTCTCTTTTCCCCTGACATTCTGGAATTTATCAGTGATACCCATTTAATTTTTTTCAGTTAATTTTACTGAGTAGTCGGGTGCTTTAAAAATGAAAACATATATTTTTCCACTTGAAAAAAATGTACTTATGCCTTTGATAACTTCCTCTTCCCTGTTTCCTTTGTTCTCATTTACTAGGACTCCAGTTAAGTGAATGTTAGACTTTCTAGATGAAAAACTACTTAACTTTTCTAAATTTTATCTCTTTGTCATTTTTTCTACTTATTGAGAGACTTCCTCAACTTTTAACTTCCAAATTTTTGAATTCTCAGATTTTTAATTTCTAAGGTTTTCTTAATTAACTCAATGATTCTTCTGTTGATGGTGCTTTGATTTTTTTCTTAAAATTCATTGTAATTTATATTGTTAAAATGTCCTCCTGTTCTTGCATTATAAATGCTTTCTTTCAGTTATTTATTTATTTTGTTATACTTTAAGTTCTGGTATGCAAGTGCAGAATGTGCAGGTTTGTTACATAGGTATACACATGCCATGGTGGTTTGCTGCACCCATCATCCCATCATTTACATTAGGTATTTCTCCTAATGCTATCCCTCCCCCAGGGCCCCACCCCCTGACAGGCCCTAGTGTGTGATGTTCCCTATCCTGTGTCCAGGTGTTCTCATTGTTCAACTCCCACTAATGAGTGAGAACATATAGTGTTTGGTTTTCTGTTCTTGTGTTAGTTTCCTGAGGATGATGGTTTCCAGCTTCATCCATGTCCCTGCAAAAGACATGAACGCATCCTTTTTTATGGCTGCATAGTATTCCATGGTGTATATCTGCCACATTTTATTTTTTCAGTCTATCATTGATGGGCATTTGGGTTGGTACCAACTCTTTGCTATTTTGAACAGTGCTGCATTAAACATAGGTGTGCATATGTCTTTATAGTAGAATGATTTATAATCCTTTGGGTATATACCCAGTAATGGGATTGCTGGGTTAAATGACATTTCTGGTTCTAGATCCTTGAGGAATCACCATACTGTCTTCCAAAACGGTTGAACTAATTTACAGTCCCACCAACAGTGTAAAAGTGTCCTATTTCTCCACATCCTCTCCAGCATCTGTTGTTTCCTGACTTTTTAATGATCGCCATTCTAACTGGCATGAGATAGTATCTCATTGTGGTTTTGATTTGAATTTCTCTAATGGCCAGTGAAATATGTTTGTTGGCCGTATAAATGTCTTCTTTTGAGAAGTGTCTGTTCATATCCTTTGCCCACTTTTTTATGGGTTTGCTTTTTCCTTGTAAATTTGTTTAAGTTCTTTGTAGATTCTGGTCTCCTTGAGTTTTCTAAATTATAGTTGATAATAGAAGCAAAAAATCATAATGTTGTTTAATCTGATTATAAATGGACATGTAGAAAATATTTAATACAATTAGATTATAAATGGGAGAGAGTAACAGAACATAAAGGGTGATAAGATTTCTGTATTTCACTTGAAATAGTAAAATGTCATATTACTAGATTGTAATTACTTATAGATATATAATGTCATACCTACAGGCAGGAAAAAGAAAATAGAAACAAACAAGAGAGAAAAAACAGGAAAAAATGGCATACTTAAGTACTAATATATCAATTAAATTAAATATAAATGGTCTAAATTTATGAACTGAGAAACAGGGATTGGCAAAGTAGATTAAAATGCATGACCTACAGTGCAAGAAAATAAAAGTGTTTTTTTCAAAAAGAAACTACTGTGCAAAAACGTGTACAGAGATGTTTATGGTAGCTTTACTTATAATTGCTCATGGAGGCAACCAAGATGACCTCCAGCAGGTGAATGGATAAAGAAACTGCCAAATTCAGGCTGGGTGTGGTGGCTCAAGCCTGTAATCCCAGCACTTTGGGAGGCTGAAGCGGGTAGATCACAAGGTCAGGAGATCCAGACCATCCTGGCCAACATGGTGAAACCCCATCTCTAATTTAAAAAATACAGAAAATTAGCCAGGTGTAGTGGCGGGCGCCTGTAGTCCCAGCTACTCAGGAGGCTGAGGAAGGAGAATGGCGTGAACCCGGGAGACGGATCTTACAGTGAGCCACTGCATTCCAGCCTGGGTGACAGAGCGAGACTTTGTCTCAAAAAAAAAAAAAAAAAAAAAAAAAAAGGGAAAAGAAAGGAAACTGCCAAATTCAGAAAATGGAATATTATTCAGTGCTAAAAAGAAATAACTATCAAACCATGAAGAAACACAGAGGAAACTTCTGCATATTAATGAAAGAAGCCAATTTGAAAAGGCTACATACTGCATGATTCAATTATACAACATTCTGAAAAAAAACCGCAAAACTGGGAGATAATGAAAACATCAGTCATAGTCCAGGGCCAGAGGAAAGAGAGGGATGAATAGGCAGAACACAGATTGTTAGGCAGTGAAAACACTCTTTATGATAGTATAACAGTGGGTATATGACATTATATATTTGGCCAATATGAAATGGAATGTGCAAAAGGAGTGAACCCTAATGTAAACTGTACAGACTCTGGGTGATAATGATGTGTCAATATAGGCTCATCAATTATAACCAATGTACTACTCTGATGGTGGATATTGATAGTGTAAGAGGCTATTCAAGTATAGAGTCAGGAGGTATATGAGAATTCTTCATACCTTCTACTCATTTTTGCTATGAACCTAAAACTGCCTGAAAAAATAAAGTCTATTTTAAACAACCCACTAAAAATTCAGGATATTTTTAAAGAATGAATAAGTAAATAAACTGCAGATAATGACAGGGAACTACCAAAAGGATATGAGTACCATCTGAAAGAGCTTCAAATGGCCAAAAACTGGAACATTTTGAACAACAAAAATATAAAGCAGTATTGATTCATACCCCAAAGTATAAAATAAATAATCATGAGTCCATACTGATATAAATAAATGATTTAATAAGTAAATTAATGTAGGAGTATAGACAAATCTCCCATCCAAAAAATTCTAAATAATTAAAGTAGATACTTTCTTCTTCAGCAAGTAGAGTATAACTTTCCACTTTTTATTTGTGGATTGCAAATAGTGAGTTTCTTCCCAAGGGTACAGTATGAAAATGGGAGAAATACTAAATTTACAATGGTGAAACCTCACAAACACTGTTTCAGTCAGGTAACCAAGGTTAATATCAACAATGATAAATCATGTCAATAGCATGTAGCCTTAGTGTGATCTGGTGAAAATGACACATTACATCTACAGTGGTCCTCCCAAAAACATATTACTCAACCTAATCATGAAGAAAACAGATGAATTCCATTGAGGAACAATTTACAAAATACATGACCATCATTCCTTAAAATTTGTCACGTTCATCACAAACAAGGAAAGTCTGAGAAACTCTCACAAGAGGAGCCTAAGGAGACATAACTAACAAATTCAGTGTGGTTTCCTGGATGTGGTCTTAGAAGAAAAAGAAGACCTCAGGGAAAAATAAAGGAAATCTAAATGACATGTGGACCTTGGTTAATAATATTGTATCAATCATGATTCATTAATTGTGACAAATGTGCAATACTAATATAAGATTTTAATAACAGGGAAAACTGAGATCAACTTCCTTGACTGTCTTCACGATAAATCCGTAAATTTAAAACGACTCTACAATACAAAAATTTATTAAATTCCTGTTTTAAATGACCTAATTTTAGGCTATCTACAAAAAAACTTCAAATATAAAGATAAAGGCAGATTAAAAATAAAAGGATGAAAAAGATCATGCAAACACTAATCAAAAGAAACAAAAATGGCTATGTTACATATTAGATAAAGTACATTACAGAGCAAATACAGTATATTTCGTATTTGCAGAGCAAATCCAGCAACAGAGAGATATATTACATAATTATAAAAGGATAAATGCAACAAGAAGACATGACAATCCTAAACATGCATGCACCAAACAACAGAAATACAAAATATGTTAAACAAAAATTGGTAGCACTGAAAGGAGAAATTAAGAACCCAGAATTATACCTGGGAAACTGAATACCATGTTGTCAATAACTGCTAGATCTGGCAGGTAGAAAATCAGAAAGAACAGAGAATAATGCAATATCCTCAACAATAGAATCTAATGGACATGTATAGACTACTCTATTCAACAACAGCAGAATATACATTCCCTTAAGTGCCTGCAGAACATGTAACCAGATGGATCATATCTTGGACCACAAAATAAACTTCAACAAAGTTAAACAAATAGAAATCACACAGAGTGTGTTTTCTGACTACAATGGAATTAAAACAGAACTTAATAACAGATAAGTAGACTATTTCTAACACTTGGAAATTAAGCAGCATGCTTCCAAATAATCTGTGTATAAAGGAGAAGTTATCAAGGGAAATAAAAAATATATTTAACTGAATTTTAAAAACCCAACATATCAAAATTTCTGAAACACAGTTTTCCTTTTGGTTGGTAGTGTGGAGGCCACATCATACCTGGAGTTACTGTAAAAGATGTGAACTGGTAGGAGTTTTTCAGACCTCTGGCAGCCTTCCCCAAAAAGTCCAGAAGTTGAAAGTCCCAAGACATGTTCAAGCTGGCCAAGTGGAAAGACCTTGCTCCCTATAATGACAGCTGATTCTACACATGAACTGCTTCCATAGCACAGTATCTGTACCTCCCAGGTGGAGCTGGGGTCGGTTCCATTACCAAACTCTATGGGGGATCTTGAGAAATGGCCTCAGGCCCAGACACTTCAACCAAGGATCCAGGAGTATGGCCAGCTGGGTCCTCCGAGTCCTGGAAGGACTGAAAATTGTGGAATAGGACCAAGACAAGGGCTACAAACCTAACACCTTTGGTGCAAAGAGATCTGGACAGAAATGCAGGATAGGTGGTGACTGCCAACAAGAAGCATGAGAACAAGAGATGCTGGGTTAATAATTGCCTCATTAAAAAGAAAATCTGAAACACATCTTAAGCAGTGCTGAGAGGAAAATCTATAACATTAATTATATTAGAAAACAGAAACATTTTTCAAATTAACAATATAAGCTTCCTTAAGTTCTTCTTTCAAAACTTGTAAAAGGGACAGCAAAATAAATACAAAATAAACAAAAGGAACAAACAGTAAAGGTAAGAGCAGAATGCAGTGAAATTGACACACCAAAACAACAGAGAAATTTGATGAAAACCACGTTGGTTCATTGACAAAATAAACAGAATTATCAATCTTTTAGCAAGACTGACAAAGAAAAAGTAGAGAAGATACAAATTACCAATATCAGGAATGAAACAAGGTATCATTACCAACCCTGCAAATGTCTAACAGTTAAGGGAGTGCTACCAACAAATCTGTACACCCAAATTTGACAACTTAGATGAAAGGGACTGATATCTTGAAAACTACAAACTTACACAACTAATCTGATATGAAACTAATGATTTTGAATAGCTCTATTCAGCAATTATGAATTATGAAATACATAATTTTAAAACTCCCAAAAATTAAATCTCCAGGACATGGTTTCACTGGAGAATTCTACCAAATGTTTAAATAATAATTATCACTGATTCTAAACAATTTATTTTATAAAATAGAAGAGGAAGTTTCACAAACCAACACAGTACAAGAAAATAAAACTACAGATGAATATTCCTCATAAGTATAGCTGCAAAATCCTTAACAGAATATTAGCAAATATAATTCAGCAATACAAAAAAGAAATTATACATGATGGGACCAAATGGAGTTTATTCCAGGGTTGCAAGGATGTTTCAATATCCAGAATCAGTCAACGAAATCTACCATACTAACAACTGAAGAAAAAAAAAAGTGGTGCAGAAAAGCGTTTGACAAAATGGTATGCACATTAAAGATAAAAATTCTCTTAAAAATAGGAATAAAGGGAAATTAACCTGATAAAGAACATCTGCCAAAAAAAAAAAAAACAAACCTTACAGCTAACATTGTACTGAAAGATGAGACTATAGAAAAAAATCCTTTTTTCTATTGCTATTGTTGGAAACTAGGCAAAAATATCAACACTGACCACTCTTACACAATATATTCCTAGCATCAACAATGCTATCCAATGCAGTTAAGACAATGCAGTTAATACAAGGCTTATTACTTATATAGGAAGAAATAAAAGTGCCCCCTGTGTATAGATGGCATGGTTGTCTGCATAGATAATCCCAATAAATTTGCAAAACAAACATTTAGAACTATTAAGTGAATTCAGAAATGCCACAGGATACAAAGTAAACATACAAAAATCAATTTTATTTCTGTATACTGGAAAATAAATTTAAAAACACTATAAGTAAAAATGCAAAACCATTTGCAATTGAGGAAATAAACTCAAAAGATATTTTAAATCTAAAAAGTATATAGGACTTTAATGCTGAAAATTATGAAGTACTGGTAAAAGAAATCAAAGAAGATGTAAATAAATAGAGATACATACTATCTACATGGATTAGAACATAGATGTCAAATCATTCCAAATCAATACACAAGATTAATGTGATCCTTATAAAATCTCAACAAGCTTTTGTATATATAAGGTTATTCTAGAATGTATACACAAAGGCAAAGTAATTAGAATATCCAAAACAATTTTGAAAAGGAAGAAAAATGTGGGATGAATTAGCCTACTCTCTTTCAAAACTTATTATAAAGCTACAGTAATTAAGACTATGTAGTACTGGTGAAGGCATGAGCATGTAGATCAGTAGAACAAAATAGAGAACCCATAAATAGGTTCACATATATATGTTCAGATTTTTTTTGATACATGTCTAAAAGCAATATAGAGAAAAAACAATAGCCTTTCTGCAAATGACGCTGGAGCAATTAGACATTCGTAAAGCCAAAAAATTAAACAGAAAATAAACTTAAACCTCACTTTATTTAAAAGTTAACTCAAAATAGATTATGGATTACATGCAAAAGATAAGACTCTAAAACTTTTAGAAAAAAATGGGATAAATCTTTTGGATCACAGTTCTTAGAGTTGACATGAAAAGCATGATTGATAAAAAGAAAAAAACTAATAAATTCGACTTTGGGTTAGTCCATTTTCATGCTGCTGATAAAGACATTTCTGAGACTGGGCAATTTACAAAGGAAAGATACTTAATTGCACTTACAGTTCCACGTGGCTGCAGAAGCCTCACAATCATGGTGGAAGACAAGGAGGAGCAAGTCTCATCTTATGTGGATGGAGACAGGCAAAGAGAGGAGCCCTTGTGGATGGAAGTTCCCATTTAATAATCATTAGACCTCATAAGATTCATTGACTATCATGAGAACAGTATGGGAAAGACTTGCCCCCTTGATTCAGTTACCCCCCAACTGGGTCCCTCTCACAACACGTGGGAATTCAAGATGAGATTTGGGTGGGGACACACCACACTCATATCAGACTTTAAAATTTATAAATTTGCTATGTGAAAAAAAGACAAACACTGACTGGGGGAAAATATTTGCATATGGTGTATCTGAAAAATGTCTTAGATCAAAATATATAAAGAAGATTCAAAACTCAACAGTAAAAAACAAACAAACAAACAAAAAAACCCAAATAATCCTTTTAGAATACAGGCAAAAGACATGAACAGATATTTCACTGTAGAAGGTATAGTGAATAAGTACATAAGCACATGAAAAGATGTTCAACTTCATTAGTTATCAGATAATTGTAAATTGAAGCCACAATGAGATCTAACTACACACCTATTAGAATGGCTAAAAAGTTGTTTAAAAACAAAGAGACAAAAGAAAATACTGGGTGAGAACGGAGAGAAACTAGGTCATTCATTTATTTTTGGTTGGAATGTAAATGGTAAGCCCTCTCTGAAGAACACTGTGGCAATTTTTTAAAAACAAACTAACATGTAACTAACAGGTCACTCAGCAATTTCACTCCTAGAAATATTTATTTCAGAGAAACGAAGACTTACGTTCACATAAGAACTTGTATGTGAATTTTTATAGAAGCTTTTTTTTACTAATAGCCAAAAACTTAAAATAACTCAGATGTCTTCAATTGATAAATGGTTAAATAACCTAGGTTTATCCATACCATGTTATACTAATCAGTAATAAAATTAAATACTTAAGTATAAAATGAAATACTTTAGTGAAATACTTTAGTATTTCATTTTATACGTAAATATTTCATTTTGTCATATAAGTATTTCATTATATGAGTATTTAAGTATTTCTTTTTATTATATAAGTATTTCATTTTATTATATAAGTATTTCATTATATTTAGTATAAATACTAAAGTACTTCATTTTATAACTGATTAGTATAACATGGTATGGATAAACATAGCTTATTTAATTTTTAAAAATATAAAAATATACATTTATGATGATTTTACTTGTATTTCATGGCAAAGAGTAATGGATACATGTCATCAAACCACTATCCAAATAGTGTCCCTGCTTTTTATTTCTCCAAACACAGTTTAAGGCCATATGTTTCAATGCAGTTGCTCATAAAACTCAGTTTATTTTTTCACTGTCTCACAAATATATATAGAGTGCTGCTCCATATCAAGCACAGTGCTATGATAGAAACAGTAGTGAGCAAAAATGACATAGTCTCATCTCTAATAGGGCTTTCAGAAGTGAATGAGCTAATAAAGAAATAATTAAATTTTTATGACATGTAATATAAAAGAAGAATGTCTTAGAGAATATGAATGGGATAGAATAGTCAAAAATGTCCTTTTTACATATTATTTAAACTGAGATCCAAAGAATATAAAGAAATCAACTGTCCAAATGTATTTGCTTTCAACATATTTCATGAATCTGTCTACTATTTTTTGTCTCCTCAACACAACCTAGTTTAAAACACTGTCTAACAGCACTCACGTGGATCATTACAATGGCCTTTTCCCTGAGCTCCCCAGATCATTTCTGTTTCCATTATATCCTAGGCTCCATACGATTAAAAGGAAAATCAGATAATCTGATTCTTCTGCTTAAAACTCTTTCATGACTTCTAGGATAAAGGTTAAATCTTCAACAAGCCCTTTACATTTGCCTGATCTCACCTTTCCTATCACCATGGCCTGAGGTTGGGCCACTATCCATCTCGCTCTCTCCTTTCAGGCAACTTGGCATCAGGGGCTTAAAAATAGCACTATGTGGTCTCCAGCCTTAGCGCTGCACTGAGCTCTGGCCTCTGCCCCACGTGCTAGTATGTTTGCCTTGCTAGATCTCAGCTCAAAAGTCTTTCCTGAACCCCATCCTAGAACAGATGCTCTATGTAACAAACCCATGACATCCTTTATCTTCTCTTTACAGTATGCACAAAATGTGGCTATTTTAATAAGGATCTTGTCCGCTCCACTAGGTTGAGGACAGAAAGGAGCTCTCTCAACACTGTATTTCCCAGCAGAGTGTACTGGTTGGCATAAGCAAATGTTTAATAAATTTGCTAATTGAATGAGTAGATAAATGAACTACTAATTTTTTGTTAAATTTACTAAGATTCTTCAAAATATTATGATTGAATTAAATAGAGAGGTGATTGTTAAAAAAGGTTGACCCTGGAAATATTCATAAAATGATTTTGTACTTCATTATGGCCTGAAAATAACTCAATATTTATTTTATTTTATTTTATTTTTTGTATTTTAGTAGAGGCGGGCGGATCACGAGGTCAGGAGATCGAGACCATCCTAGCTAACACGATGAAACCCCGTCTCTACTGGGGTTTCAGGCTGGGATTACAGGTGTGAGCCACCACGCCCGGCCGTTACTTCTATTTTGAGTGTGTAGTTTTTCTTTTTTCTTTTCATGATTTTTATATTGGCATATAAATGCTGGAAAAACATTTTCTCAAAACAAAAATATTGACAATTAAATACAAGATTAGGTCTCATTATCAATTAAGAATTTTGGCTAAAGTGAATATGAACAGTTTTCCTGTGTGTTTTTAAAGGAAAAAATGATATCTGCGTCTGTGTAGTAGAATGGTTAACACAACAGGCTTTTGATTTGACAGTCTAGATATGAAATACTGGAAATATTAATTATTTATTTGATCACTTTATTTTTTCATATATAAAATGCAAATACTGCCTCAGAAAATAGTCATAAGAATTTGTAAAATAACATTGATGATTATAACTGGAACATAATACTTCTCGTGTTAAACTTTTTATAAGTTTATTATTGAGCTTACTGTAAATAAGCCATAAGTAGTAGACATTATAATCAAGTTAATGAAGAATGCAAACACTATTGCAAGAGAAAGTTTTAAGAAAATGAAATGTGTCCAAATAATACATTTGCTGATTTTACTAAAATTAACATATTACAAGCTCATTCATATTTCAAAAGTCCTCAATTTGACTGCTATATTATTATGAGGGGTTGGCAAACAACAGCCCATAGGCCGAATCTGGCCCACCATCTGGTTTTCTACGGCTCGCCAACTAAGAATAGGTTTTACCTTTTTAAGTGGTTGAAAAGATCAAGAAAAGAATATTTTGTAACATGTGAAAATTATACAAAATTCAAATGTCAGTGTCCATAAATGAAGTTATATTGGAATACAGTCATGCTCATTCATTTACATATAATCTATGGCTGTTTCTGCACTACAACTGCAGAATTGAGTAGTTATAACAAAGACTGTATGTCCTAAAATATTTGGTATCTGACTTTTTACAGAAAAATTTTGCCAACACTTGTTATTAGTAGGGCTTCATAACAGGCCTATCACGGATTTTGATCCTTACTGGAATCTCTGTTTCCTTCATCCCGCATTTTTGTGTGTTGACCTGTGCTGACATTAGAACATATCCTTGCTCTACTGATTGAAGACAAATACAGTTGCCTAAATCCTTTGCTGTTTTTCATTAGTCACCTAAGTGATCTCCTGGTGCCTAGGCCTCCTCTACCACACAACCAACCCCAGTCTGCCTGTGTGTCTGGTCTTAAATCTTAGATAAGATAATCTGAGAGTGCCTCTCATGGATTGCCCAACCACTTAATCAAGTGTGTAAGTGAAAATTGCACTATAAATCAAATTATTACAGAGCAAATCATAGCCTCCCTGAGGAAAATGCTATAAATGAGCTTTGTTTTTCTGAACAAGAATCTAGCATTGAGGGAAGTAATGATGCAAGGTAAAAACATAGTAAATTTGTGTGAATGGTTAAAAGTATCAAAAACATCTTTCACATTATAAGCTTTTAGAACTGGAAATATCTTTGGAAATGATTCAATTATATGATTTTTAGATGACAAAACTGAGGGTGATATGCCTTCTTTCCCACGGTCAGATAGTGGGTATCATAGACTGCACCAAATCTCACATCTTCTATTCCCAGCCCAGGCCACTAGCTTCTCTAACAAAATGGTAATGAGTGTATTCTCTTATTATAGAAAAATAATATATTATGTAAGGAGCATAGAAGATACAAAATGTTATTGTATTTTATTGAAAGTTTAATGGGTCCAAAATTAATCTTAACTTAAAGATCATTAATTAAAATTAATTTATTTTTCTTTGCCTACCTTCTAAAAATGTAGGATTCTGTTTTATGCTATATTTGTGAAGGTGGAATTCGAAAGTGTTAGTCAGGAGTGGGGAAATTGATTTAAATAGCTGAATAGAATCAGATTTCTTCTACCGAAATTTTAATTCATGCCATTTTATAGGATTTTTTTCTAGGTTTCCCTGTCTGAGGCAGACTTTCACAGATATGATACCAAATTCTCTTTCAAAAATAAAACATGAATGACCAAAGACTTTTGCAATTTAGTTTTATGAATGAGTAATCTCTACAATCAATTCTTCTTGTTTGCATTTTATCTATTCTCTGATAACAGCCAGAAATATCGAGAGAGTGTAATTTAATTTTGCATTTTTAAGTACAAAAGAAACATAAAGGGAAATTTCATGAATGTATATGGAAGAGGAAAAGATTATGGACATAGTCATATTTTTGCCTATATTTGCTGTTGTAAGAACTATTTATGGTTAACTCTATGTAATAACATGGTTATATATATATTTTATAATAGTCCAGCTTTAAAACCATCACTTCTTCCTCTTCTATTTTATTTTATTTTATTCTTTTAGAGACAGTGTCGCACTCTGTCACCCAGGCTTGAGTATAGTGGTGTGATCATAGCTCACTGTGGCCTCAAATACCTGGGCTCAAATGATTCTTCTGCCTCAGCCTCCCAAGTAGCTGGGACTGCAGGCATGCACTACCATACCTGGATATATTTTTAAAAATTTTTTGTAGACACTGGGTCTTGTCCAGGCTGGTCTTGAACCCCTGCCCTGAGTCAATTCTCCTACCTCGACCTCCCATAGTGCTGGGATTACAGGCATGAGACACATGCCTGGCCTCCCTCTTTTTTAACCTTGGCAAGTTCCCAGAGTAACCAAGGAATGACCATGGGAAAAGTGATGATTATTGGAAACAGTAATTAGACAAATGTAAAATGAGGAAAATGTAGGAAGAATGAGGTGCAGTGTGTTGGCTACCTGTAGCAGAGAGTAAGTTTTCTTGGTAATGAATTGTTATTTTCAAAGTAAATTTTTATTTTTTCACCAAGATGAACTTAATTTCATAGCTGATTTAGGTTCTGGGGCCTTCCATTCCTCTCAGAGTGATGACACAGGTGTGACCTGGCACGTCTCAGACTGAGGTAACTTTGGTATTGGTGAAATGTGAGAACAGTGGGCAGAATTTTGGGAGCAGATCAGATGTGGGATCAGGTAAACGTGGAGTGTTTAAAAATGGGTAAGAAAATTTAAGTTTCAAGTGAAATTTGAAGCAGTTCAATTGAAAATGCTTGTGGTATATAGGGTGAAAATAATCAATTTAAATGAAATTTCAGGAAGGAGAACACGTTGATTTTACTCTTTCTCACTGAACTATCATGAAAACTGAAGAAAAAGACCACAAGTCTCCTTGGAATAATACTAGTACCACAGCCATAAATATTTGAAGAAGTATTTAGAATAAGTTTAGAAAAACTTGCTCCATTGTTTTCCATTTACTTTCTGTCTACATACTTAGCTAGGATATCGATAATTACCATTAAAATGCACATATTGGAAAACAGAAAAAAAAAGTAGCTCTGGAGAAATTTGGATATCTCCAAAGCATACACACACTCTAACTTTTTTCTATGTTGAAAGGATCTCAACATCATTCTTCTACCTCCCAATATTTTAAACGTAGAGAGTAAATATTTTTGTCCTTCATATTGAAATTCTGAATATATTTCCTACTAGAAATATATCCAATATAATTAAACTTTTCCTGTGCTAGGATGGAGTCTTGGCTCAACAGGAGACCAAGAAGACTTCAAAACAGACTTGATAAGGCAGTTGATTTGCAAAATTTCTGATTCAATTCAGTGCTTCATACAGATTTTGAAAGCTGCAAAATGTCATTACATTCTAATACCAAATCGTCCCTATAGATTATCTGTGGTACCCTCAAATCTAGTTGTTTGGAAGGTTTTCAGGAGTCTCTCATAGCTACACTTGCACACACAAGAGAATAAAATTATAACATACTTGGATGGAAAAATCTCCATTTTGCCAAAAATATTTGTTTTTTCCTACAGTGTTTATACCTTCATATTAATTTTCAGAATCAAAAGATTAGAAATATTTCACATCTAGTTATGACTGGCTGACGTTGTCTATGTTTCTCTGAAGCTAGGTATGTGTGTCTGAGAGACAGGAGACAGAGAAACTTCCAGCAGGTTTGCCCCCAAAATTGACATGTCAGCTCAAATTAAATATCATCTTATCTGATGCGTTTAGCATAAATATGTAAATTGTTACAACTGTCAAAGTACTCACTGGCTCATGTGGCTTAATCACTATTTACAATGATTAATTTTGAGATCATGGAAGGATTATCTTTCATCCATTGTACCGTTTCGCTTACACTTAACGTTGTACTCCCAGCATCTCAAACAATTTTTGGCACATAGTAGGATTTCAATACATATTTAATAACTAAAATACAATGTGTAAAACTGTGTAAATAGAAACATAAACATTGTTGAACTACTCACCACAATGTCCCTAGGATTGCTTTCTACCCCTGTTCCTTCCTCGCACCTTCCTCACCCCATACAGGCTGCAGCTGCCCTGCTCAATGCTCATGGTGATGGGCGTGTAGACATGAATAAGTGTCTATAAAGGGATGGTCCCTTGTTTTGCTCCCCAGACTGGCTGTGAGAAGAGTATTGGTCAGCAAAGAACCCAGCGTAGAGAGAATGCATATTCTCTTTCTGATACAGAGCCCTAGGAAACTCCCAGAGAATATGGTTGCATGGCACATTCTAAGCAGAAAGTTCCACAGCTCTTGGAGTGCCCCATGCTTAAGCATGATGCAAACACGAGAATAACATGTGCATACTACAGAGGAGGAGGAAAATGCCTTGTTAATGGAAATAAGAACTAACTCTGCAGCTTTCTGTTTTGATCATTAACACACAAGGACCAAGGAGCATCAACCTCCCAGGAGAGATCAGTATGGGTAGATGACAACTAAGATCCGATAGACTCCTCTTCATACCTAGACCAAGGTGCTTTAGCATTGTCAGCTTCTAACAACTTCAGCCTCAATGCCATAACAAATGGTTTTTGTCATGTTAGCAGAAGGGATGATTGTGATATTAATTATTAAGGAGGAATCTAAAAATGTTAGGACTTTTGTACACTTTATTTCTGTACTACAATTCATACCCACCATGTGTCTAATCCAGGGGTCACAAACTACAGCCCTGAGGCGAGTTCTACCCTGCTGCCTGGTTTTGTACAGCCCATAAATTAAGGATGGTTTTTACGTTTTTTAAAAATTGTAAATAATTTTTTTTTTAATTTTATTTTATTTGAGAGGGAGTCTTGTTCTGTCACCCAGGCTGGAGTGCAGTGGCACAATCTTGGCTCACTGCAACCTCCGCCTCCTGGGTTCAAGTGATTCTCCTGCCTCATCCTCCCGAGTAGCTGTGATTACAGGCGAGCACCACCATGCCCGGCTAATTTTTTGTATTTTTAGTAGAGACGGGGTTTCACAGTGTTAGCCAGGATGGTCTGGATCTCCTGACCTTGTGATCCGCCTGCCTCGGCCTCCCCAAGTGCTGGGATTACAGGCATGGGCCACCACACCTGGATGCTTTGCTTTTATTTTCTAATATCCAATCTGGAGGCATTATATTTAATGGATTAAACCATTAAATGAATGTGTATTACCAGATGAGAAATTTAGAATCCATGAATTAATGTTTGGCTAAAGTTAGGTCTACTGAGCAGCACTAATTTAGATATTTAAGGCTAAATATATAATTTTTAAAAATCTAGGTTTAAAATTTTTCTTCATTAGTTAATTCATCTTTGCTTTCTTACATATTAAAAGGAGAAAAGTGTGGTTACTCCAGACACACGTTTTCCTTTTCTGCTGTAATCCCCTCAGAGTTCAAGAACTAATGTCACATTCATATTCTCTTAAAAAAGAATATACTGAAATTGCCCCTTTTAATTTTCAAAACATTAAACTCAACTCTATTGATATAAAAATGGTACTGGATTTCCCTTTTCCTAACTGAAGGCTTATTTTTCCACATTTCTAGAGGCCAACTGATTACATCACTGCTTATTTTAAATATTCAAAGGCTCCCAGAGCCTGCAGGTATATGAACTCTTTAAAGTCTCTGTAAACTACTGTCTTGGTAGTTTCTTACTATTCTCCCCACTATACAGATGATAGTCAGTCTTCCTAGAGCATATCCTTTTGACTTCTGAATTTTCATTAGCTATCCATAGAAAACCTCACATTTTTCTGTAGACTCTACTTAGCCTTCAGAGCACTGTTTGAGAGAGATTCTCCTTTAATAGAGTATCCCCAGCTCCTTTAGATAACATCAGATGCTTTTCTCTGTGTTCCCATAACACCTTACATCCATGTCTATTTTAGTTTTTCATGCAATGTGTTTTAATGGGTTTACCAGTGTTGCCCTTCCCCTTGACTTTGAGCTCCTTGAGGGTGTTCAACACCTTCCCCAGAGCTAAGCATAGTGTCTGACAAAGGAGATGCTCATTGTATGTCTATCGATGAAAAACAGGTATATCTGAAATTCTACTATGTTCTTCCAGCATTAAGCCTTACTCTGAGAATGTTATATCATTGTCAATCTTTTAATTTTATATTATTTAATTATCTACAGAATTCACCCACTTTTCTAAGAATTCTCAAACCCACTGGTTGAATATTACCTCTGTGCATTAACTACTTGCTTTTCTGGGCTACCCACACAACGACCAAAGGTTTTCGTGCTTTCTAGAAAAAGCCCTAAAGCAGGAAAGCAGGGGAATGTCCAGCCAAATGCTTTGGGTGAGATTAAAAGTATGTGTTGCTCTGAAATCAAGAAGCAATGTGGCGCAGGGCAACAAAAGCATCTCCTACAGCTTCCACCCTAGTGTTACAGGTTTTATCAAGAAGGAATGCCAAGCTTTATCAAATAACTATTCCCATATCTTTTTAATTCATTAATGTGATAATTCACATTAATTGATTTGCTAATGTTCAGCCAATCTCTGATTGCTGGGCTAAATCCTAATGTTCAACCAATTTCTGATTGTTAGGCTAAGTCTAAGTTGGTCATAATGAATTATCGTATTCATATGTTGCTGGACTCAGTGTGCTAATCCTATGTTTGGAATTTATATAATTTATGCAACTAAATTCAGGAGTGGTATTTTTCCTTTTTCACTCTATCCTTATCAGGTGATGGTATCAACTTATGCTAGCCACATAAAATTAATTTTAGATTTTTCCATCTTCCTTCTGACTCTCCGAAAGAAATCGTATAAAAATTGAATTTTTTAGTTATTTAAATATTTCATCAAACCAGTCAGTAAAACTACTAGGCCCGAAGTTCTTGGCAGAAATATTAACAATAGTAGATTCTATTTTTGTTAATGGGCGACTATTTTTTGATAGAGTTATTATGTTTTCCTAGTAATTTACCCCCATTTCATTGACATTTTCAAATTTATAGTTTGCTTACTCTCTTCTTGTTTATAATAGCTATATTTATTGTTCTGTCATGTCTTCCTTTTATTCTGTTACATTTTTCTTTTTCTTAATCTCATGGAATTTTTTTTTTTTTTTTTTTTTTTTGAGGCAGAGTCTCGCTTTGTTGCCAGGCTGGAGTGTAGTGGCGCAATCTTGGCTCACTGCAACCTCTGCCTCCCGGGTTCAAGCAATCCCCCTGCCTCAGCCTCCAGATTAGCTGATACTATAGGCACACACCACTATGCCTGGCTAATTTTTTGTATTTTAGCAGAGACGGGGTTCCACCATATTGATCAGGATGGATGGATTTGTTTATTTTATTAGACTTAAAGACAACTGACATGGTTTGGCTATGTCCCCAACCAAATCTCATTTTGAATTGTAGTTCCCATAATCCCCACTTGTTGTGGAAGGGACATGGTGGAGATAATTGAATCATGGAGGTGGACTGCCCCATCCTGTTCTTGTGATAGTGAGTTAGTTCTCAAGAGATCTGATGGTTTTATAAGGGGCTTCCCCCTTCTCTGGGCTTTCATTCCTCTCTATCTTCCTGCCACATGAGGAAGGACATGTTTGCTTCCCCTTTGGCCATGATTGTAAGTTTCTGGAGGTTTCCCCAGCTATGCTTAACTATGGGTCAGTTAAACCTCTTTCATTTATAAATTACCTAGTCTCAGGCAGTTCTTTATAGCAGCATGAGAATGAACTAATACAACAGCTAACACTTGGCTTTGCTGTTTCTGTCTATTGTAACTTATTTTCTATTTTGTTGATTTCTGCTTTTTCATTTTACTCTCCCTCTGATTTCTTTGAATACTTTTGTTATTCATTCTTAGTTTTAAATGAGATATGTAACACCTAATTTTTAACCTTTCTACTTTTCTCATAAGAGCACATAAGGTTATGCATTTATCTATAAAGAATGCCTTATTTGCATTCTATGTTTATAAAAATATTTACATTTTTATTCAGTTTTAAATGTTCTATTATTTGAATTATAATTTCTTCTTTGATATGGACTATTTAGCAGTATTTTGGTAATGTTCAAACAAGTGTAATCTTTCTAGTTATCTCTTGTGCTTGCTTTCTAACATAATTACATTGTACTTCCAGAACACAATCTCTTAAATTTCTTGAGGCCTTTGTTGTGCCAATATAGGTTCAATTTTTATAGATTGTTCAGGTCCGTGTTTGAAAAGAGGGTACATTTTGCAGATGATGAATACATATCTTTTAGTTCAAGCTTTTGGATCATGTTCAAGTGTTCAATGATTTTATTTATCATGTCTGTTTTATCTATTAGGTATGAGAACATTATCTGAAAATCTCCCACTATGTTCATGGATTGATGCACTTCCTGTGTAATTGTGGAATTTTGACAATTTTTGCCTTCAGATCTGTTTTGTGTGATGTCAACATAACTGCAATAGTATTTCTCTGATATATTGCTTTACACATATGGAGTTTCAACTTTATTGTACGCTTTTTTGTTACAGATACCCATCTTGTGGATGCGGTACATGCCTCCCCTGTTTTCTTTCTGTAGCACAAATGCTATAGTTAGGAGCCATCCTGTAAATGAAAGCCTTATGGTACAAATTATTCAACAGCAACAAAAGGAACCTGAATTCGTGAGCACTGTGGAGTCACCTTTCTACCCTTTAATATTTATCTTTGGGCGTGAACCATTTATTTTGGTTTTCTCCTATATGCAGTTACGTTTAATCTTAACTAATACTCAGACATATGTTCTATGGAAATGTTAAAGATTAATTGAACACAACTCCACCTAAATGAATTTATTGTCCAGTTACAATCAATGTATTTTATATACATAGAACCTAGGTAGTGCTTATTTCAATAACATACAATTTTGAAATGTAATATTTCCATGAGAAATGTCTAAAGTATTATGGTATGTCAAACTGAATATTTGTTACAATATGAAAAAAGTTATCTTCAGGGTGATAGTGTTTTAGCCAAGCTCTAAATAAAAATGGTAGAAGTAAGACATAGATAAAAGGGAGGAGAATCATTAAAATTAAAGAGAAAATATAGGGAAAAAGACTCAGAAGGAGAGAGATCTCTGTACAGGTAATAATTTTTCCAAAATTAAGTTACTGAATGTTGGAGTGTTTAAAGGGAAATAGTAGTAACAAATTTGGGAAGGTGGCTTCAATTCAAAGTGTTAAAATCCTTGACTATTAAACATAAGAGTCTGAACTTTCCTTGTTTGCAGTGGAGTTTTGTTGTACCAGGAAGGGCAAAATCATCTTGCTCCAAATTTGAAGAACTTGTTTAAAAAATGCTTCATTCAAGTCGTATGATTTTTAAGAAGTCATTTAGTTCCTCTGAGTCTCAGTTTTCTCTTATGAAAAAGGATATTAACTACATCTACATAAAATGCAAGCACTTTAAAATTTTTTGAAGGGCTACATGAATGAAAGGCATTGCATTCATTAGATAAGACACTTTTAGACATTTATTTTCTGGTGAAGGAGATAAACAAAGAATTTGGCAATTCGAAACAGTTCTACAACAGACTTACAAGTTCTATAACAGACTTATATCCAATATGTGCACAGGCGTACAGAGGAGGCACTCCTAAAAGAGCAATGAAGAATTAGCATTGACTATTCTGAATATAGAGCTGACGCGGCTGGCTGGTGCTTCAGGAAGTTTAGTCAGAAAGTATGTGTAGGATGACTAGAGTGGAAGACCAGTGAAAGGTAGACATCATAAACAGTGAAGACTTGAATTAAGGTAGTGTTTCTGGGCTTTGGTAATAGTGGTGATATACTCGTTCATTCATTTACTTTTTGCAACAAATAGCAATAAACACTTGCTAAGTAACAGAAAATCTTCTAGATAATATTGATAGGGTGATAAATAGATAACATTCTTTTCTTCTCAGTGTTTTCTATCTGTTGAGGGAGACCAAAAGTAAATAGATGCATGTAAAATAATGTCAGAGAGCGATAAGAAAAAGCAAGAAGAAAAAATTAGGAAGAAGAAGAAAAATGGGAAGATCAGGTTATTTTGGACAAAGAGATCAGGGCAGATCTCACTAAGAAGGTAGAGACTTGAATAAAATGAGGAAGTAAGCCATGCCAAAAGATATGCAATCCATGAAGAGAGTATAGGCAAAGCAAAAGTGTAAAAGCAGAATGAGCAAGGCATATCCAAGGACCAGCAGGAAGGCCAATAGGTTAAGGAGTAGATAGCAGGAGGTGAAATTCTAAAAAGAGACTTGAGTTGGTTTATTGGAGTGGTACTCATTGTGTTACGTTGTTTAGATTTTATTCTAAATATACGGTTGGCCACTAGAAAGCTTTGAGCAAAGGAGTGAAAATACGTAGTTTGCATTTTGGAAAAGATTACACTATTTGCTATATGGAGAATGGATTAGGGCGAGCAAGAGTGGAAACTGACTCAAGACCAGATAAGAAGCATTGGCTGTAGCCGTGTGAGATAGAGTGGTTAGAATGGGGTGGTAGCTATGATAATGGTAAGAAGTAGTCATATTCTCGGGATCATAGTGAATATACGAAAAATAATTTGTGAAGAGGATGTTAACAAAAGGTAAGGCTTTAGAAACAAAAATTGTAGTAATTTACAAGAACTACAAATCAATGCCCAAAGGACTAGATTTAGTTTACAGATATGTTTTCTTTGTTGATATGACTATATTTTTAGTTAATGCTTTGCTAACCATTTAAAACTCAGGATATTTCACATGAAAAATTGTATTTACTTCTTTTTTTTCTGAAATATCAGAATATTTGGCATCCCTTACACTTACTCCCATGCCCCAAAGTGTTTCACCATGACTATAATTGATGGATATTATTAGAGGCTACCCCTACACACAATGCACTGTGCAGAAGGGTTCATTTATTTACATTAACTTCTTCTTATCTATAGACATTTGAGGTTGTGACCACTGACCTAGATAGAGCATACAAGAAAGCAGACAGTCAAATCCAAACACAACTCCATTCATTTCCTACTTCAGTGGTTTTTAATGATGTCTGTTGATATGAATCCTTACTTCAGTATTTACTTGTCTTAGGAACAGAAGTTCTATCTAATATTTGACATAAAATATTTTTAAAATATTATTTTTCTCAATTGATGATATTCCTCAATAGGATAGACACCAGCATTTACTTTTGAAATTTTCAAGACTTCCGCCGTATTTCCTATTTTCTTTGCATTCACAATCACTAGCAAATAGAACACATGGGGAATTAGAACTTGGAAATTACACTCTGGTAGTGGAGACTCAAACCAACATTTTGAGACAAGGAAAGCCTAATTAGATTTGTAAATCAAGATTTAAACTTCAAAAAATAAACTGTGTTGTCAGGAGACCATAACTGATGGGAAAAGGCCTGGAGTCCAAGGAGAGAAGATACAGCCTCATTTATACTTTGGCAGGAAAAACTCCTTTGGCCATGAACAGATCCAGGGGATGCGGAACTGCAAAACCAGACTATTCAGCCTGAGCAACACTGTGGACACTAAGTGTTCCTGGCTGACAGTGCTTCTTCAGGATACCAGTTGGGAAAAACGCTGTTGGTAGGATTTTAAATGTCTTGGAAGGCTACAAAAAGCTTCTTATTTTTTCTTTGCAAGCACCATCAGGATGGAGTACAGAGAACTTGGTAGTTCTCCACAGTCTGTCTAGGTTCTGTCTAAGAAATTGCAGGTAGTAATAATGCCACTGAGACACAATTTTAGTATCCTGAGGACAAGAACTCTGGGAGGATTTTGCTCCCTCCAGGATGATGCACTCTGAAAAGCTTAGGGTCGCAACAACCTCAAACTCTTCCTAAAAACAAGCCTCCTAATATCCTGTATCAAAATCTTTAGCAATATCATCTACAAATACATGTGAGCTCTAAAATAGTCATTTACATGAAAGCATAACAAGTGACATTTTAAGTGACACCCAAATAAGTATTCCCTACTGAATGAAAAGTCATCTCTTGGTAGGGCAGAGGAGAACATTCTTTACTTAGAGAAGACTATAATGACTTGTAAAATAATTTTGCTTTCTGATCCTATAGAAGTTTCTGACCCTTCTGTTGCAACCACATACAAAAAGAGGGAGGATATTTTTTAATGAAGAATCATGGAGACTGTGAGGATTTTCTCTTTGCTAACTACCCCTTTATCAGTCAGACACAGACAGCCTCACTGAGAGATGTAATCAGCCGTTAAAACAGATGCTGAGGAAATTCATCGAAGGAGAGCAAAAAGATTGGGATAAGTGATTGCCCTATCTCTAGTTTCCTACAGGGAAGTTCTTGATGCATCTATAGATTATTTATTTGAACAGTTGCATAGGAGATTATTCCACATGAAATCATTTGGCAGGCAAAAAGGAAATAGCCCAGTAAATATCAAGAGGACATTTACTTGCTAAAAATGAACAGAGATTGTACAAAGCTCCTGGGATTCACCCATAAGTTATCCTGTGATGCAAAGGCATGAGAACAAGTACAGTATATTAACTATGCTCAAGTTATGCACCCCCAACGCTGAAGTAATTGCTTTGGAAAGAAACTATCTGCTGGCGCACAATTCAACCTGAAGTTCCAAAATGGTGCACTGTTTCACTATATTGCTTTTTTTCTAAATGATATAGTTGTTTAGAATTAGTTGGGCATTGACTCCGTATCGATACATGAAATGTATGCATGCATGCTGGCACAGGCGGGTTGGCAAACTCTTTACCATGGCTGACACTGGAGATTCAGTTGCTTTCAGTCCCTTACGTAGCTGTACAGTGCCTGCTCAGTGATCTGGAAATGCTTTTATTATTTCCCTTCCTAATGTAACCATTCCCCTCCTTCTCTGGCTCTTTCACATTTTTGTCACCGTTTATGATTTTTGTCTTTTTGAGGAAGATGATCTGCGATTGGAATAGAAATGCCTGTGTTTCTTTTAAACCCAGTTGTGCTACTTTACCTGTTTTAGGTATACAAATATTATCAGGTGAAACCTGTTAAGATTTTTAATGACTATTCAAAAGCATTAGCCCCTCTGAGCTCAGAGGACTATGGACCCAACAGTTTAATTTTTACTGATGTATATCTCCTGCCTGCCACTGGAGAAAAAGTTGTGTGACTAGCACTGAGGAAAATATTACAGCCTGGTAAAACCCACTGCTAGGATAACATCCTTACAATACAAAAATTAATCAATGACATATTGCTGTTGCTTTCATGTAAATTTTAATGCTATTCCTGATATTCATTAGCTGTATTATGTATTGCATTAGTAAATTACCTCTTATATACTTTTATGGAAAGTTTGCACATAGCAGCATTACACTGCCCAAGGAAAATACTGATGAAAATGAAAAATCATGTAATTCTTAAAAAATAACATTTGGAAATATATTGTTTTCCTACATATTTTTCTAAGTTCTCGCATCAGTGCTGCATTAAATGCAGAATTAAGCTGTCTACGTTTGTTGCTTTTTACACTTTGCATTTTATGGAAACTATAGTTATCAGGTATATCACTTCTGAAAAAGTTTTTGAAATGTTAATATAGTCACCTTAACTCTAAACGGGCAGAACTCACTGCCATACATTGATTATATAATATGTTATGAAACGTGCTTTACTTTCAAACAGAGCTTTCTGAGCACGAAGAGTTTCTACTGATAGCAAGTGAAGTTTACAAAATTAAAGAAGACAAAAATTTGTTTTTTTATTAGAAATAAACTTGGAAGATCGAAACGGAAAAAAAGAATAAAAACAATAATAGAATAATCCACAGAAAACTTAACATTTAACTTTGCGTTTTACTTATACAACCTTGAATTATTAAAAATTCCTCAACTAAATATTTGAATAGCTGCGTAATATCAATTTGTATATATATAAAACAAGGTTCGGCCGGGCGCGGTGGCTCACGCCTGTAATCCCAGCACTTGGGGAGGCCGAGGCGGACGGATCACGAGGTCAGGAGATGGAGACCATCCTGGCTAACCCGGTGAAACCCCGTCTCTACTAAAAATACAAAAAATTAGCCGGGCGTGGTGGCGGGTGCCTGTAGTCCCAGCTACTCGGGAGGCTGAGGCCGGAGAATGGCGTGAACCTGGGAGGCGGAGCTAGCAGTGAGCCAAGATCACGCCACTGCACTCCAGCCTGGGCGACAGAGCGAGATTCCGTCTCAAAAAACAAACAAACAAACAAAAACAACAACAACAAAAGGTTCATTTTATCCTTTTTTTCCTATTAACATTTTAATTGATTTTTAATCTTATTATAGATAAAATATAATACTCCTCTACCTAAAATATGCTTTTACTCTCTGATTATGTTCTTAGAAGAGATTCTTAGACATGGGTCAGAAATTATGAACATTTTTTATACTTATAAGATTTTGAAAATCTGTATTCCACAGTCTTCTATATACTTCTAGCAGTGCCTCTGGAAATACTGTACCAAGCCTTTTTCCAGTGTGAAAACTAAACATAATACATTCATGTTGTCCTAAAGTAGATTTTTTTTCTATAATACATCTGAATTTTTCCATATTTATTAGCCATTTATAGTTCATTGGTGAGTTGCCTGTTTTATACTTAAATAGACAGTTTTCTTCTGTTTTGCACACTCTTCTTTGGGAAATATCTCCTCCCTGAATCCATAGAAATATGTGGCTTAGTCCCAGTCAACCCTGCCCGCCCCCATTCCCAACCCTCATGCAGCCCCACCAAATAACCATATGTTCTAAGTAGCTGCAATCAGAAGTTTTGTATAATAATAGATGTATGGATCCTGAAAAAAGAATTATCTCCCACTTCTGTTACTAAAAGTTCTAAAAACAATAGAGGCTTGGGTCAGCCTATGACGATTTTGCTGACATCATAATGCCATGTTGAAGAAGCATGTCTGCAAATGAAGGCAGGCAGAAGCATATAGGACTTGATTATAGAAAAAAGAAAACATGTTCATAAACTGGGTAGTATCCTTGGATTTAACTCTGCTTTAATCAAGTTGTACCACATAGATATTTCCAATAACAAAAGCTAATATACAATGTTTTTTTGTTTTTGCCCACCTAGATTGAGTTATGTTTGTGTAACATGTAATCAATGATTTTTAAATATTTAAGCTCTTTTCAAATTTTTTTGCTTGTGATTTCTTATTTTGATTGGCAAGATTCTGTTACCACTGTGGATATTAATTTATTAACTGTTCTAATTGTAAGAACGACTTTCTTGGTATCATATTTGAATTTCAGTTTTAAGATTTCTGCTATTTCAAAATTGTAAAGATCTATGTTCAATAAAAATATTTTCTTTCATTGTTAATTCCTTTGCTTTTTTTGGCATAAGCAGTGTATTTCCCTCCAGAAATCTGTTACATATTTGCTTACGTATTCTTCTAGGCTTCATCCTTTGCATTTAACTCTTTAATTCACTGTGATTTATTGTAAGCAGAGGCTTTATCATTATATTTTCCCCACAAATAATCTATTTGCCTTTAAAATGTATAGAATATCTCATAACTCAAACTCTTAGATTTTGAAGATTCTCTTTATTATATGTGAAGTTTTTTTGTGTACTAAAACATGTTTCTTTTATTGTTTGCCTGATTTATTATAGAAGCGCCTTTAAAAGAATTAACATATAACATTCCTATGTACCAAGATTTTATAAGGACATTTACAAATACTAGCATATTCCTATATATCTTATCAGTTAGGTATCATTACTGTCATTTAACAAATGAGGAAACTGGAGCACAGAGAAGGTAAATATATTACTCAGGGTCTCATTACAGGTAATGGCTCCAAATGCAAACCTAGATAACATGGTCCCATAATTCATGGTCTCAGTCACTGCATTCTGCCTCTTATTACAGATGTAACACAATCACAATGATAGATGACACCAAAAAAAGGGATATATATGATGGCTAAGAAAAGCTAACAAATAACAGCCTGGTCATATTTTTGAAGATATTTATTGCTATAAATGCAATTGGTGTATTAGTTTAGGTATTATGCTTAGCCTGGCTCTACCTCTGATTTTATATCCTAAAAGAGGATGAATCTGTTGATATTTCAGAATAAAATAAGGAATTAAATGATATATTTCAGAAGTCCTTTTATTTCAAGTAACCGATATCACTGCAATGAAATTAAAGCATCAAAGATATTCACATATTTCTTCCAATTCACAATGACATTTTAACTTTTCTGATATTGCATATGTTATAAAAACGACATACTTTTCTACCATTCTTTTTCTTTCTGGAAAGTGAATTTGTCTTATAAATTACAGCTTCTTGAAATAAAGAAGTAGGTATAAGGATTAGAATGGTATCTGCCTCAGGAAGGCATTGAAATCAGGAACTGGAAGCCTGTCTGGACTTTTTCATCTACTGTTATTTCAATTCCTCTCTGCTTGTCTGTATCTTTCTGTTTTTTCTTTAGTGCAGCTACTGCTTTTCTCTAATACATGGGGTAGGTGTAAGAGGTGTGTGCCATGGGTACTAAGCTTATGTATTCACCTGAAGAAAGTCTCACTCCTTCTCTCTTTATTGATTTCTCTCTACCGCTCTCCATCCCCTCCCAGTCTCACTAATTCTGTTTTTCTCTTCCTCAATTACAAATTCCAGGGAACAGGACTCTGATTTACCTACCTTAAATCCTGGGTCCAATTCTAGACCAACCATTCAGGGCTATTAGGTGGAGCACAATTTGCCATTGTAAATAGTTGTAGGAAAGTTAAAGGATTCTGTGAGCTGGGAGGGCACCTCTAGGAAGACCCACAGGTGCCTACTTGAAATATATATATATAAATAAGGAAGTGTTGGATATAGGGCCTGGTGGCAGTTGACTGGATCATTGGGGTGGGCCTTCATGAATGGTTTAGCACTGTCCCTTTGGTGCTGTTCCTGTTCTGTTGATAGTGAGTGAGTTATTGAGAGATCTGATTGTTTAAAAGACAATCTCTCTTGCTCCTGCTCCTGCCATATAAGACCTGCCTGCTTCTCCTTCACCTTCCACCATGATTGTAAGTTTCCTGGCGCCTCCCTGGAAGTCAAGCAGATGGCAGAATCATGCTTCCTGTACAGCCTGTGGAACAGTGAGCCAATTCAACCTCTTTTCTTAACCCAGTCTCAGGTATTTCTTTATAGCAATGCAAGAATGAACTAATACAGGAACCATGGGTAGCTTTGCAGAACATTAACCAAGACTCAAATGCAACTGCTACCTTCTTTTATATACTGGTATTCCATGGGATCTCTTTTATATAAGTTACTGCCAAGCAGAATTGGCAAGCAGGGCTTCATTTGAAGCCCAGTGCAAAACAAAAATGAGGGACTCCCTGTTCAAAAATTAACTCTGTTCAAAATTAAGAATTTCAAGATGGAGGCAGAGCATTAAACTAAGCAATCACTGGGGCCCTTCTATGGGCAGGGCTTTGTGTGACTGCAGAGTTGCATGTCTAGGAAGCATGCCCTGTACCCAAGTGTTAGATAAGACAGGCAAAATTCACCTTTGGGTTTCAATAATTCACCTTTAAAATATATCCTCACAATAAACGAACAGAACAATTATTTTTTAATGAAAAATACAACTTTATAATCAAAGCAGAGTGAAAAAGGATAACTTACTGAATATTAAATTCACATATAATTTGTGAATAATTATTATGTTTATATTCTATACAATTGCATGGTGCTTGTGTTACATACTGTTTACTTCTGGAGTTACTGTAAAATCATTGTCATGAAATTGCAGTAGAAAAAAATCTCCCATTAACAGGAAAGTAATTTGATTAAAAGATAACATTTAATTTCTTAATATTTTACCAATAGAAAAAGAAAAATTCAGTGAAAATAGTTTCTTAAATAATTTTAATCTGGGAGAGAAGCAAAAGATTTTTAATTCAGGTCTCAAAACAGACTTATCAATTGTAATGCTCAGAAATGCCTCACCATTGCATTTTATCTGTAACGGCAAATATGCAAATGTAATAAAATATTTGAAGTTAGTAATCAGATGTAAACTTTAATAGTACAAGGTAAGAACTAAAGCCTTATCCTGATTGGTAGCTCTTATCTATAAGATGAAGAGGAAGGTTTGATACAGAGTAACTCCAGGCTTTCATTAGATGTAAATTACATGTCAAGAAACAGTGCCCCAGTCCTCTGATAAGGAGAGTGAGACTACCTAGATAAGAAAGAGAGAAGGCAGATAAGAGGGAGCAAAAAAGAAGAGAAAAGAGCACAAGAGACTTAAACCACAATGCTGAGGTTTTCTGTGTAAATACCACGCCATTTAATTTCTGAGAAAAGCAAGACATTGAAATAATAAATCCAGACAAAAGTCACAAGTGTGTAGCAGGAGACCTGGATTTTACTTCAAGTGCTTCTATTAAACGTGTGTCTTTGTGACAGCAGTCTGTTTACCTCTACTTCAGCTCCCTCTTACGCAAAGGGAGGAATTTAGAGTAGAATACGTTTAAGACTTCTATAGTTTTAAATTTATGTGTCTAGCACTCATAAGAGTTAGATAATTTTGTAACAAAATATCCTGGTTTTTCCTAGCTCTTTACCTTGCAAATCTATTGACATCTATTTTATTCAATGTTCACTGATTGCCTATTTGATCTAGATACTTAGTGGTAAGTCCTAGAAATGCAGTGGCAATTAAAACACAGGACCCATGATGATAGTTCTATGTAAGATTACTGAAACATGCCTCTTCGTATGAAAATAAAAGAGAAGAAACTCATTTTTTCTCCACTTAACTGCTTATACCCCTGGATAAAAGGAACTGATTACTGGTATTTTAATTACTGTATCAGGTATCTTCTCTGTGTGTTTAAAAAAATAGAGTTTCAGATTAAGATCTACAATCCGGTATTTGCTTCTTAAATTTCAAGGATGTAACCACTTTCTTTCACCTTTGAACTGAAGTAGTGGAAGCAGTATGCTATTCAAAAATGATGATGTAGTCTTCTGAATGAAACTGAAAAGGGTGATAAATTCAGAGAATTCTATAACTAGACAGGCAATTAAGCTGGCAAAGTAGGTAACTGAAAAGGGTAGGAAATTGAGTCCTTGAATTTCAGAACCAGGAGTCCCTTCAAAGCTCATTATTCTAATCTCATTTTATGGGTGAGAAAACTGATGTCCAGCAAGGTCATGTGTTTTGATCAAGGTTACCCACCTGCAGGTGTGAGAACCAGAATTTTAAGTGATACCTGCCCCTGTCTACTGAAGGTATCACTCTTTAAGCAGGTATTTTAATACTGGAGTAAAATGTATATTAATGTAGGATTGACATAGGGCGTGATAGGAGAAGGCTTAACACATGTGTGCAGGGAGTTCGATATAAAAAACCTACCCTGACTGAAAAACCTTGTCTGAAACTTCTAAGAGGAAGGAGCAGATTCTCCTATACCTAATCAAGATTAGCTCCTGAAAAAGTATAGAGACCACATACAGAGCTACAAGGATGAGTTTTGGAGTCCCTGTCCTATTAACTGATGTGTCAGTGTCAGTAACACCTTGTTAAATTACACAATACCTAAAGTTTCTTGGAGGGTCCAGGCTTTTTAAAATAATTATTTTATCTTCTCTCTGAAACATTAAACTTCTACACAGTTAGTGAAAAAACTCTAACAATGACACAAATATATGTTCACCAATAAAATGAGGATATGAAATATTTTAATTTCAAATTGTTTTCTGGAAAGATCTAGAAAGAAATGTCATATACATTGCTGACATGGGTTCTAAGAAATACAGAGCTATCTACCACTATTTGGTACTCAAACAAGATTATTACACACTATTTTTTGTTCATCATATTTCTAAAGGCATATCTAATAAAATAAGAGAAAAAAGTCGGGAAAACTTGAATTTATGCTAATTAATTATTCTTAGATAACTTACTCTGGAGTGAAGGAAAGGACCACAAAAAGTAAAGATGGATCGTACATGTAAATTAGAGCAACAACTCTAACCCACTTACTATCTTAGCTACAGACAAGGTGATGGAAACCATTTCAAATATTCCTCAGAACTTTCTAGATGTTTCCAGAAAGACAAGAGCCATCATCAAGGGAAGACATAGAGAGAAAATAAGTCATATTTTTTTTTGCTTTCTTTATAAGGGAAGAACTGTATAGATATATGCAAGAGAAATGTATATTGATATGGTATAGAACACTAACAAGTGCTTCCAAGCTGAAGGAACCCTAATTGACAAGAATGATTTCTTGTAGGACTATGCTTTTGTATTTCAGGAGTCAGACCTTCAACATCATATGCTGTGGTCCTTGATGCTATGCTTGTGAAACATAAAAAGATAGAGATGAAATAATTTAGGGATCATGTTCACCTGCCTCTTACTTTTACAGTTCAGGAAATTGAGGCCCAGTAACATAACATGTCATACTCCAGGTCACATAGCTCATTATTAGCTGAACCTAGAATAAAATTCAGTTAAGTGCTGTGGTGGGCTGAATAGTGGCACTCCAAGAATGGCCATGTCCTGTACCCTAGATCCTGTGAATATGTTATCTTCCATGGTAAAACAGACTTTGCAGAAGTGATTAAGTTAAGGATCTGGAGATGGTGAGATTATCCTAGGTTAGCTGCATGAGCCGAATGCAACAATAGAAGAAGATGTGACAATAGAAACAAAAAGTGAGAGTAGTATAAGGAAGAGACCATGAGTTGAGGAATGCAGGTGGGTCTAAAAGATGGAGAAAACAGGGAAATGAATTCTTCCCTGAGGAATGCATCCCTGCTAACACCTTGATTTCAGATTCTGATGTTTTAGCACTGTAAAAGAATATATTTATATTATTTTAAGCCTCTAAAGTTTTGATATTTTGTTACAACAGCCAGAGGAAACTAAAACAATTGTTCTTTCTAAAATGTTATGCTCTTATCACACTCTGTTCATATCTGTATTAATCTACTTAATGCTGTATATTGCAAAATGCATTTATAAACCTTATTCTTAGACTTCCCAGATCTTAAAGACAAAGTATGTTATTTCTCTCTTTATCTCTGAAACCTAAAGAGTTGAATAAGACTCTATGCATGTTAAATAAATGAATGAATAATCATGATGCTAACATTTATTAAAATACACCTAAACTCCACTCACGAGATGATTGGCCAGTTACTCAATAAATATTTACCAAGAGATTTCTAGTTGTGAGGCGTTGTACTAAGTACACATTAATATTTGAAGACTTAGGCAATACATGTGTACTAGGCTGTTCTTGCATTGCCATAAAGAAATACCTGAGACGGGATAATTTATGAAGAAATGAGGTTTAATGGCTTGTGATTTTGTAGGATATACAGGAAGCATGGTGCCAGGCATCTTCTCAGCTTCTGACAAGGCTTCAGAAAGCTAACAATTGTGGCAGAAAGCAAGGGGGAAGATGGTATATCACATGGCAAGAGTGGGAGCAAGATGCCACACATTCTTAGCCAGATATCCTGAGAACTCACTCACTGGGGTAAAGACAGTGCCAGACCATATGGGATCCAAAACACTGCCCACTAGGTCCCACCTCCAACACTGGGGATTATGCTTCAGCATGAGATTTACAGAGGACATATATCCAAACTATATCACCATTTTTTTTTTTTTTTTGTAAACTTTTTAGTAGCTGAAGTTTTGTTACAAGATGACAGGCTTGATCTTAAGCCAATTAGAATATTGATAATCCTTAACTATCTGTCATTCCATGATTTAAGTTGCAAGAAGGACCAAGTGAAATGACAGTGGAACACTTTCTCATAGAAAATCCATTTCCTACCTTGGTTGCCCAAATCACACGTACCATTTTTTCCTCTCTCTATATAAAAGGTTTTTTCCTTTTAATATAGATATTTCTGCCTATCATAATGCAACTATTCCAAATAATACTGAACATATTCTTCCTTCTTAGAAGGAAATAATCAGAATCATGTCTGTTTTTCCATGCAGACCATAAGTCACTATTTTTGGGAAATGTGCTTTGGCCTGAATGTGGCTATTCATGATCATAAACCTGGACTATGGTGAAAAATGTAACCATGCCTGCATGAATAATATACAGTGGTAAAGAGAAAGGAGGAAATCAGAAGTTAAGCTCCTACCACTCTAGGTAAAAGAAAGGAGAAAAAGCACATTGTGGGGTGGGGATAATAAGAATTTTCTCTTGTCATGGCATAGATTTCCTAGCCAGTTTGGTAACCTGAGGATACCAAAATCTACGTATGCTCAAATCCCTTATATAAAATGGTATAGTATTTGCATATAACATATTCACTTCTTCTGATATGCTTTAAATCATCTTTATACTACTTATAATATCTAATACAATGTACATGCCATGTAACAGTTGTTATACTGTATTTTCTTATAAGCACTGTTTTACTTTTTCAAATATTTTTGAACTATGGTTAGTTGAATCCACACATGTGGAATCCAGGGGTAGGTAGGGTTGACTGAAGTTTCTTCTGAAGAAGAAAAGGTTTTTGTCCTTGAATATGGGAGGGAATTTTTTTCTGGAGTGTGCACTGCTCTATTAACCCACACCTTCAGGCAAAAGTATGACCTGGGGATTGTGTTTCAGTTTGAAAATCAGGAACCCTGCTTGTTATTCACTAAAAAATAAAATAATTTGTTTGATTTCAGGGGATTACATGCTAGAAATTTCATTCACTTGTGGGCCTTGGTTTTGAGTCAGACCTTATGAGAAGTTTGACCTCCTAACATCCCAAAGGAATACATGTCTGGAATCCAATCAAACTTGCTTAAATATAAAGAGAATGTGCTAGTCCAAATAACCAGAAAATCCAGAGCAAAACTGGCTCCAGCAGATCTTGTGAAAACTCAAAACTATATAAAATCACTTCTTCCTCTATCTCAAACCTCTTCTTGTTACATCTAACTTTTTTTTTCTTTTTTTTAATGCCAAAAAATTACCATATAGCAAGAAAGATGGTTGCTAATGGGTCCCTGTCTCGCCTTCTCAGGTCTCATCAATCCTAGAGGAAAGTTTCCTGTTTCTCCAAACCTTTGTATATAAAACTGGGAATGATCTTATGTTGATCCTATCTGACTCTTGTGACCACTTCTGTAAGTAAGCAGGGCTGGTAGAGGGCTATAAGAGGTGCTTCTTTAGAAAAGAAATTGGCATGCTGAGAGGGAGGGAGAAAAAGAAAGACTCATAGACCAATGGAACAGGAGAGAGAACCCAGAAATAAAGCTGCACAAATAATGAAGTCAACAGTAACAAGCAATGGGGAAAGTACTCCTGAAGCAATAAATGGTGCTGGGATAACTGGCTAGCCATGTGCAGAAGATTGAAACTGGAACCCTGCCATTCACCATGTACAAAAATTAAGATGGATTGAAGACTTAAATGTAAGACATACAACTATAAAGCACCTAGTAATGTTCTGTAGAGTTCCAAAGCTAATGCAAAACACATTAGTTCTAACACAGCAGACTCAAGAGTGATGGATCTGATGGTGTCAATAAGTTTGAAATATGCATAAATCTTTATTAATGGTAAATACCACAAATGCTAATACCATTAGCATTTTGTTGATTCTGAATTATACAGAAGAGAAACAACACATTGTAAATGATATTTTTATATTGCTTCTCAGATAGAAACCATAAAACTGATCAATGGTTGTAATGAGAAATAAAGTCAGGCAAACAAAAAATATTCCTGTTAATACCAGGAGAAGATAAGGATGCCGGGTAAAGTGAACTCTGAATATTATAATTGCGACTTTAAGACAAATTATTTTAGTAAGGAGCTCATGGTAATAATCCAAATTTCTTTCCTTTGATGGACATTTGGAAATCCTGATGAGCCTCTATATTTAAATGGTAAAGATGGCTTCATTAATGGAAAGCACTACATACATTATTACTAATTAGTGCTGTTTAATATTAAGACATGCACTTTCAACATTTTTTGATATTGAAAATCTTTGACTAAAAGCAACTTTTTAAAATTTTATTTATTTATTATTTATTATTATTATTATTATTATACTTTAAGTTCTAGGGTACATGTGCATAATGTGCAGGTTTGTTACATATGTATACTTGTGCCATGTAATGAAAGTCTCTAGAAATGAAAATTTCACCCTTTGTTTTCTGATCAATTTACTTTCAGCTATTTTTTTTTACAATGATCACTTGCATAATTTTTGACAGAAATGTGTTTCATTGCTATTTGCATATGTTATATTTGTTTTGTACATTTACATTAAAATTCAATAAAGCAAATTCAATAAATGTTGAACTGAGTTAGAACACAGACATCTATCGAATCTATATGTACACACTCATATTGACTGACTATTCCATTTCGGTTGTTAATGTTTATCTTAGAGTCAAATCTCTGAATTGGCTGTATTAATTACTAAGGGCAAAACCCTATATCTTTAGCAAATAAAGGCTTAATAATTAAATACTAAAAGTATAATAAAATTTATATATTCTTTTTTTTTTTTTTTTTTTTTTTTTTTTTTTTTTTTTTTTGAGATGGAGTCTCGCTGTGTCTCCCAGGCTGGAGTGCAGTGGCGTGATCTCGGCTCACTGCAAACTCCGCCTCCCGGGTTTACGCCATTCTCCCGCCTCAGCCTCTCAAGTAGCTGGGACTACAGGCGCCCGCCACCACGCCCGGCTAGTTTTTTGTATTTTTAGTAGAGACGGGGTTTCACCGTGTTAGCCAGGATAGTCTCGATCTCCTGACCTCATGATCCACCCGCCTCGGCCTCCCAAAGTGCTGGGATTACAGGCTTGAGCCACCGCGCCCGGCCTAAATTTATATATTCTTAAGAAATCAGAAATTGAAACTAAGTTGTGTCCCACTGTTGGCCTGAAAAGAAATAAAAAATACCTGCATAAATAATTGTCCTCAGCCAGGCGCGGTGGCTCACGCCTGTAATCCCAGCACTTTGGGAGGCCAAGGCGGGTGGATCACAGTCATGAGATCGAGACCATCCTGGCCAACATAGTGAAACTCCACCTCTACTAAAAATACAAAAATTAGCTGGGCGTGGTGGCGCATGCCTGTCATCCTAGCTACTCAGGAGGCTGAGGCAGGAGAATCGCGTGAACCAAGGAGTTGGAGGTTACAGTAAGCCGAGATCGTGCCACAGCACTCCAGCCTGGCAACAGAGCGAGACTCTGACTCAAAAAAAAAAAAAAAATTGTCTTGGAACTATCCAGCCTTTGTCTCACATAGAAGGCTGCTTATTTTCTATTTTAAATTTGCATTTATTTTTACTATTTCTTTTTCCCAAATATAAATACGTTACATGGTCAGAATAAAGATATATATAAAATATATAATATGGGAAGAATTATCTACATTCTCAAATTTCAGAGATAGACATTAAATGTTAACAATTTGTTAATGCTCTTTATCAACATATTTTTGTAATTACCGAAGAAAGAAAATTATTTTTATTTTGACAATTTAGTTCCTGAGATAAGGCTGAAAGATGGGCACTGGGCAGAGGAGGCAAGTCAGCTAGGGCCTGCAGAACTTGAGGAATGACCTAGTAGTGAGTTATCTGAAGGTTCCCCCCCTCCCCCCACCGCCAATTCCAGCCTGGTTGCTGGAGAGGCCTGCCATCAGGAAACAAAAGTAGGCACAGATAAAAAGTCTCGCAAGAAGCCTGCTCTCTCTAGCCAAAGGATGGTGAAAAGGGCATCTAAGCCGGACAGAAACATCCTAACTATACCTGCTTTATTCCAGGTGAGCAGTCTAAAAGTCATGGCCCTACCCCGTCCCATCAGGCACTAAACCACTGGAAACTAAAAGCAGAACCCGGCCCCACCCCACCCCTGCAGCATCATAGTGCCACCACTTTCCTTCCCCACTGGGAACTGCAAGTTTGGAGACTACAGGCAGAGCCAGACTCACCATTCTAGCCCCAAATAAGAGTCAGTGGTGCCCTCTCCCCTCCCAACTAGACAGTGGAAGAAGGACCATGGAAAGAACAGAGTTAGATAAAGTGATTTTCTAAACCTCTGTATGAAATCCTGGGCAGAACTCTAAGCTGTCCATTTGTGAAAGCTGGAAACAGCATAGCAAAGGTTTGATAACTCAATTCCAGTGTGGAATACTACTCAGATTTCAGATTACAGCCTGGGTAGAATGCAAATAGACAGACTAGAATAACATGGCAAAGGTTTGAAAAATTAAACTTCCGTTTGAACCATCTACTAACCTACTAAAGTAATCATGATGTGTGTTCTGTAGACTGCCTGATAGAATAAATGGAGAGTCTCATAACATACTTATAATCTACCATATGCAATTCAAAATTACTTGTTATACCAAGAATCAGGAAAATCCCAACTCAAATGAAAAAAGGCGATTAACAGACCCAAATACCATGTAAACACAAATGATCAAAACAGGAATTATCAAATATGATTATCAAACAAGGAATTAAGAGGCCCCACCTCTTAATATTATCACATTTTCACACCATAGCAGGTCCATTGCAATTTCATATGAATTTGAGGATGGATTTTTTATTTCTGCAAAAACAGGCTTGTTGTGATTTTGATAGGGATTGCATTAATTCTGCAGATTGAAATCTTAACAATGTTAACTCTTCCTAACCATGACAGTATATTTTTCCACTTAGTCTAAAAATATTATTTATGCAATGTTTTATATTTTCATTGTACAAGTCTTCTATCAACTTTGTTAAATTTATTCCTATATATTTTATTCTTTTACATGCTATTGCAAATTAAACTACCTAAAACTTTTTTCTTTATTTTGGTATATAAAATCACAGCTAATTTTTCTGTGTTGATCTTGTACTCTGAAATTTTCCTGAATTTGTTTACTAGCTCTAGTAGTTTTCTTGTGGATTCTTTGGAATTTTTATGTATAGGTTATTCCATCTAAAAATTGAGATGCTTGTACCTCTTTATTTCTCATTTGGGTGCCATTTGTTTATTTAGTCATTCATTCATCTGTAACCGCTCAATGGGTTCACCTCGCCCGCTGCCTAGACAGAACCAATTTATCAAGATAGGGGAATTGCAATGGAGAAAAAGTAAATTTATTCAGAGCTGGCTATTACCCAAATCCATCTCCCGAGCATTCCAGGAACAGAGCTTTTAAAGATAATTTGGTGGGTAGGGGCTTGGGAAGTGGGGAGTGCTAATTGGTCAGGTTGGAGATGGAATCATAGGGGGTTGAAGTGAGGTTTTCTTAATGTCTTCTTTTCCTGGGTACGATAGCAGAACTGGCTGAGCCAGATTACAGGTCTGGGTGGTGTCAGCTGGTCCATACATATGATATATATATATGATATATATGTAAATATAGTAAATATTTTAGAGACAGAGTCTTGCTCTGTCACCCAAGCTGGTGTACAATGGTGCAATTACATCTCACTGCAGCTTCAAACTCCTGGGCTCAAGTGATCGTCCTGCCTCAGCCTCTCAAGTAGCTACGACTACAAGCAGGAGTCACCATGCTAATTTTTTTTTTCATAGAAATAATGTCTCACTATGTTGCCCAGGCTGTTCTTGAACTTCTAGCATCAAATGATCCTCCTACCTTGGCCTCCCAAAGCATTGAGATTGCAAGCGTGAGCCACCATGCTTGACCTGCTTTATTTCAATTATAAATGATATTTTAACTTCAATTTTTTATTGCTGTTATATAGGAAAGCAATTGACTCATGTGTGTTCAACTTAACTACTGAGGCATTCCTGAATTCATTTATTAGTCCTGGATATTTTTTTTTGGAGTGTTTTGTAGGCAGTTTCTACAAGGACGGTCATGTCATTTGCAAATAAAAACAGTTTTATTTTCTACTTTCTAATTAGTATGCCTTTTCTTTCCTTTGTAAAATGTATTTTACTAGCTAAGATTTCCAGTATGATGTTGAATAGGAGTGATGAGAGAGGACATCATGAACTTATTCTCTATCTTATAGGGCAAGTGTTCAGTCTCTCACCATTAGGTATGAAGTTAGTCGAAAGTGTTTTGTATTTATCTTTTAATGGTGTAAGAAAGTTCCCTTTTATTCCTACTTATGCTGAGTGATTATTGAACTGTGTCAAATGCTTTTCTGCAACTATTGATATAAACATATGTTTTTCATATTAATCTTCCAATATGATAATTTACACTGATTATTGTATGTTGAAGAAGACTTGCATTCTTGTAATGAATCCTACTTGATTGTGAGGTAATATATTTTCCTTTAAATCTGCTTCTGCATTCAATTAGAATCAAATAAAATATTCTGTGTGATTTCAGTTATCTTGAATGTATTAAGATTTGTTTCATGACCCAGAATAAGGCTTTTCTTGGTCAATATTTCATTAATAATCTTTTAAAGAAA
Source organism: Macaca mulatta (assembly GCF_049350105.2). Taxonomy (NCBI): domain Eukaryota; kingdom Metazoa; phylum Chordata; class Mammalia; order Primates; family Cercopithecidae; genus Macaca; species Macaca mulatta. The sequence goes on along the minus strand of NC_133420.1, from coordinate 111,719,179 downwards.
TTTAAACATTTTATTTAAAATTAGATTTACCCACATGGTTACCATTGCTAGCTGCTTCTTTTTTGCATATCCATACTTTCATTTGGTATCATTTTACATATTCCTGAAGGAATTTTTCTAATAGTTTTAAGGTGCAGGTCCAATGGTGATGAATGCTTTCATCTATAGTTTATTTGAGAAAGTTTTTATTTTGCCTCCATTTGTAGAAGGTGCTTTTGCCACATATAGAATTATACACTTAACTTTTCTTTCAGTACTCTGAATATATTACTTCAACATCTTCTGGTTCCAGCTGTTTCTGATGAGAAATCTGTCTTCCTTATCTTTGTTTCTTTATGTGTAACATGTCTTTTACCTTTGATGACATTTAAGATTTCTAAAGTTACTACTTTTAAATGATTTGTTTATGATATGCCCTGGTGTAGTTTTCTTCATGTTTTTTATTTGGAGTATGTTGACCTCTCAAATGTGTGAGTTTATAGGTTTCATCATCTTTACAATAATTCTTTATATTTTCGAAAAAAATTTTGTCCCCTTTCTCCTTATGGTCTTTACAAATATAATAGGCAGTGGGAAGTTGCCCTATAGCTCACTCATGTCTTGTTTACTTTATTTGTTTCACCTGTTTTTTCTGTATTTTGATTAGTTTTTGTTGATGAATCTTTGAGTTCACTAGCTTTGTGTAGTCTATCTGTCGTAGTCTCTATCTGCTGTTAATCTCATTGGTGAGTTTTTTTTTTTTTTTAATTATAGATGTAGTTTTTTTTTTTTTTCTTTTGAGATGGAGTCTCACTCTGTTGTCCAGGCTGGAGTGCAGGGGTGCGGTCTCAGCTCACTGCAAGCTCCGCCTCTCGGGTTCACACCATTCTCCTGCCTCAGCCTCCCAAGTAGCTGGGACTACACAGATGTAGTTTTTATGCCAAAATTTAGGTTGGATTTTTATTTTATCTTTTATATTTCTACTTATGTTCAATTTTCCTCTAGCTTCTTGAACATATAAAATCTTGTTGTAGAATTGTTTTAATGTCCTTGTCTACAAATTCACACATTGTTTCTATTTTGATCTCATTTTTTATTGATGTATTATTCTTATCATTACAAGTCTGTTTTTTAAAAACTTTTTTTGCATGACTTGTGACTTTCATTGGATGCTAAACATTGCATATTTTACAATGTTGTATACTCGATTTATTTTAATTCCTAGAAATATTTTTCATTTTTGTTTTCAGTAGTTTAAGTTGCCAAAATCAATTAGATTCTTTTCAGTATTGCTTTTAAACATTTTTAAGGTAATACCAGAGGAACACTCAGTACAGAGCTAATTTTCACTGCTAATTCTCAATCCTCTACCCAATGTCCCATGAATTTTGAGGGATTTAACTCTGGCTAGTGGGCAAATGAATTATCCCGACTATGTGTGAGTTTCAGAAATTTTTCTCTACCATCATTTAAGTAGTTCTTTCCTGGACCTTGAGTAGTTTCCTCATTTGCGTGTGCTGCTCAGTCCTCAGCTGAAAGCTAAAGAAGTGTCTCTGCAGATCTCTGAGGCTTTCTTTCAGTGCAATTTTTTCCTCTCTGGGACTTGGTCCTGAAAACTCTATTTATCTCGGCTTACCCAGGCTCTCAACTCTGTTTCTGCACCTCAGGGATATCACTGGACTCCAGTTGTGTTTCCATTCCCCGGTTCATGACATTCAAATTCTGCAGACAATAAACTGAGACCAATATAGAGCTCAACTCATTTTTTTTTTCTCTGTCAGGTATGACTCTGTCTTGTCTGATGTCCAATGTATTGAAAGCTTTATATTTTTTTTACAGTCTTTTTGCTGTTGTTTTACACAGGAGGACAAATACAATTCCTTTTACTCCATCTTGTCTGGAAGCAGAATCTCTATGTTAAATTTTTATTGCCCCAATCATGATATGAAGCTATCTTTTTTCTATTTCTATAATTAACTCTTTTCAAATATCCCCAAATTATCTTTATATTATGCCAGATAACTTTTTCATGCATTATTAGAACGAATTTCCTCATATTCTTTTGCTGACTCGTAAGGCTAAAAAATTTTTCAAGCAGTTGGAGCAATCTTCTTTTTTTATTCTGTCTAGAGCATGGAGTTAGTCTTTCACCCAAATTTCAGATGTCACAAGAGACTATAAATCTAAAGAGTATCCATTAAAAGTTTTTGATACAGTAAAATAGAGGGTATCTTACAACTAAAGAAGCCTAGGGCCTTTGTCAGAGTGCCTTACAATTCACTGTGCTATCCAGCATCTGGCCTGCTATGTGGCATGGCAAGCTTATTTAATGTGATCGTCAAAAATGAAGTGCCATTTATCCTGTCATTTTAAAAACTAAAAACCAAACCTCAACTGGGCCAAAGAATAAGGATTTTGTTTTCCTTTAAGAAGTTCCAAAACTATCTCAAGTCATTGTTCCTTGTCCCTGGATTAAACACTTTCAGAATGACTGATGTTGGAATATCAATCTTCTGGAAAAGAGCAGGTTGCAACTTACAGTACAAATAAAACCATCATGTAGTACTTGGCATCATCAGAACATTTTCCAAAATTCTGTTAGGGCTGTGTGATCATCAGTCTAGATCTTTCTGTAACTTTGCTAAAGCCCTTAAGTCTTCAGGGTCTATCTGATATTCTATAAATACTATTCCAAACACAAACTTCTAAAATTCCATACAAGCAAACAATAATTTACAGGTACAAGTTAATCTAAATCCAAATTTTAAAGAAATGTATTCAAACAGAAATAATCTGTTTAAGTATAAACTTGTAAAGAGACTAATGTTAATTTATATTATTATATAATTAATTTAAGATCTCTTCCACGGCTCCTCAATATGCATAAATATTTTATATTATTGTCTTTTACTTGACTATTAGAATCAACATTTCATTTCTCAGTAGGGTCAGATTTAAGTAAAATTGTTACAGAAATTTGTTTTAAAAAGCTTTATTTATATCTAAAATTTACCATAATGTTTCCTGTATTATTTCTCTTGTAAAAATTGTTAAAAATAAAGTGTGTCACTTTTTTTGGTTCATGGAAAATTATTATAGTAACAATTCTTGTTAAATATCTATGCTTTTTGATTAATACAATGACCATTATAATATATTTTTCAAATAGGGAAAATTTGTTGAAAGTGAAAGAGGGTGTTACTAATTATATGAGAACATAAACTGGGACAAAATACTATAATTGATAGCAATCACTATTTGATTTTCGTTTCTTTATCTTACCTTTAAAACAAAAGCATTATTTTAAGCTAATAAGAATGAGTTGATCTGATCTCCATGGATTTACTTGCTCTACTTTTTGTTCTCTAGCACTTAGTGGCACCTACAGAGTTGTCTCCAGCTTCTCTTTGAGGAAAGAAATGTATTAATATAAATGGATTATTTTGGTATGGCATTATGGTATTTAATATGACTATTTTAACTATTTACAGAAATTAGGAACATTGGAGAATTTTAAGGGAAATTCTCTTGTCTCCAGGATTTCATTTACCAACAATTCAATAATAAAACCTGTAAGTCATATTTATTCTTTAGTTGTCATTATTAATTATTTATTCATATAGGTGACACTGAGTTTTCAAAATGGCCTTCCTTAACAAGCCAGGGTACATTTTTTACAGAAAATAAAAGTAAATAACTGAACATTGCCATCCCGATGTATTTTACCAATTTTCATGCTCAAGTAATTTAAACTCGAAAAGTACTTGAAGAATAACAGTGGTTAACACTGTTTTCTTTCCAGAGTATGCACTTGATCTGAGATAGCAGATAGCCTTGGGAAGATTGTATTGGGTGTATTTAATGCCAGTTTGGCACATTCCATGGTATTATTAGTGAAATGCTAAATAAGATACTTCCTCATAATAATTCCTTAGCTCTCTCACAACTTTTTATTTCCAAAAGACCTGGAAACAAATGTGTTGGCAATTCAACTTCTATTTATTTCTTCCATTTTCAAAATGGCATCCTTCACTAGTTAGCCTCAGGGTGCAAATGTAATAAGTTACAAAAAATACAATAAATTATAATGCTTCAGAAAACAGCTTAGAGAAATATTAGAACAGCATGACAAGAATCATTAAAATGTGAATATCCATCACATCTTGCTGCATCACTGCATACGACAATCTGGGAGCATTTTGGAGGATGATTTTCTGTATAGTCAACACACAGAGAATTTATCAAACAGTTTCTAGCAGGTACTCAGTAAGTGCATATGGGTAATAAATAATTATATAAACACATTCTTTAACATTTAAAGGTAGAAATTGGAAGGGAAGAAGTTTTATATGTGCCTTAGTCACCCTAAACAAATTGAAATCCTAGTTTTCAAAGGAACTCAAATGTTGATTTGTATCAGAAAATATTTTATTTCAGTTAAATTTAAGAATATATACTAATTCCATCAATCATTGGAATATTTTATGTAATGCGTTTTACTTAAGGTAAAATAGCAGGAATGATCTATTTGTGGCATTTTATACTTTTAATAACTTGTCTTAAAATACATAAGAAAAAATAATACTATAAAGAATAGCACACAATTTATTGATTAAAAGCCGAAATAATAAAATATATAATGGTGGAGAAATTATAAAAGGCAAAGAGACTTTGTATAGAAAAATTTTAACTGAACAACCCATTAAACATATTTCTATTTTAGACAATACATATATCTAAAAATTAATGTATATAGTTTATTTTGAGTCTAGATAATGGTTCCTTCACCACTTCTCCCACAAAGCGGGGATGCTGTCTTTCCAAACCTTTGCTCTAATTCTTCTCCATATAGGTCTGCATTGTAACACTTGCACTTTCTCTTTGAAATATTAATCTACCCATCACACTAAAAATGATTTTTTTCAATGTTTACTTCACTGGAGTACAAGCTAAATGAGCGTATGTCTATCATTCTTGCTCACAAGTATATCATAGTGATAGAGAAGTTCTCAGTATATTTAATTTCAATCGAGATTAATTGAATAAATATTTGGCTTGCTTTGGGGCTCAGACATCCTGGAGCTCCAGTGTTGCACAATGTAATAATCTCCTTGAATGCTCCATTTCCTTATCGTAAAATGTTAGAGCATCTAAAGAGGAGATCATCACCAAGATGGGCGGAGAGAAATGAGCATTTGAAAGAAACTGTAGAGTAAGACGGCAGACTCAAAATCTAGGAAATCTTATATTCAAAACATTTGAAGGCTGAGGCAGGAGAATGGCGTGAACCCGGGAGGCAGACCTTGCAGTGAGCCGAGTGAAAGGAAAGACAGGATTCCTTCCTTCTGTAGTCAATAATAATAAATTTTTGAAAACCAGATAATCAAATCAAAATCAAATATATTCCATAAAATATTCCAACGATTAATGGAAATAGCATATATTCTTAAACTAAAATGAAATATTTAATTGAAATTTAACCAAAAATCAAAACCAGATAAATCTAAGAAGCAAAAAGTTGCCAAAGATGAGATCCAGAAAAATTAGGCTTTTTTTTTTTTTTTAATCTCTTGAAGAAAATTGTCTGGGTCATGGAGGTGACATGTATTACTAATCTACTTTTCATCAAACAGTCATTACAAAGCTGATTTCAGCTGATCACTGGTACCCTATGTCTCAGTGTTCTTGTGGCTATCTGTCCCGGTGTCTGCAAGATCTTTACTGGTACCATAGTAGAATCAGCACTGGATGTATTTCAAGAGTAAAAGGACTCCTAGAGCTATTAAAGCAAGTTAGGGATGTTATTTAGAGATTAAGATATAAGGGGTAAATCCTCACTTTTAGGCAAATTGCAGGAAATTATACTATACAAATTGTAGGAAAACATATCACTCATAGAATGATTAAAATGCTGCTTGTAGGTGTTCTATAAAGAGAGCCATTCTTCATTTGAATATAACAATCTTGTAAGTATAAAATGATCTTGTCTTCTCTAAAACTCTGATAAATATCAGATCTAGCATTCAGCCTAGCTCATATTTGCTTTGATGAAACTTAAGACCTCTTAATTCTATGTGGGACTCTTTAATTTAACTTGTGGTTTGTGCCACTGAGAGGAAAGATTCCCGAAATTTGAACATCCTATGGTAAAGAGAGCTGCTTTTAGGCAGCCAAAGCTCTTTTAAGGGAGCTTTTACAATTCTCTCATTGAAGCCTCAATTTTAAATGACTTAATTAGATTGTATTTTATGTTTGGTTTTAGTAAGAAAAAAACAAACAAAATATTGGCCTGTGATAGCATTTCATGGAGAATGCAATGTTAGTAGAAAGACTATTGGAACCATTTATTCTTTAAACATTTAACATTATTCTGTGTTTTTTGAAGTGTATCCACGCCCCCCCAAAAAAAACAACAACAAAAAAAACAAAAAACAACCCAAGACTGAATAAAGTGAAACAAATATGAAAAGCAACTGAACTAGATTGTATGTTCAAAAATTGTATTATAAGAATGTTCAAAATTTTTGTATGCAACTTCTATTCACCTGTATAAAGAAGACATTCACCTGTATAAAGAAGACATTCATTTGCACATATTTTTAAGTAGGAGCACACATATCAACATATCTTTGGTATTCATATTTCATTAAAACACATAAAACCTGAGCTCCTTTTATTCTTGCATTGGTCTCATTTCCATGTGTCCCTAAAGTATTTTCAAAATGTTACCTGTGGACTTATAAAGTGATAAACATTCAACCATAAAAGGTTGAATTTAGAGGCAGATGCCAGCAGTGCCCTGCCCCTAACAAGTTCATGCACTCTCCATCAGATGACAAATGCACCTTCCTCCTCTCCTCTGTGTCCCCTGTGCACAAGAGCATGCTCCACCCACTGATAGGTCAGGCTGGGAGTGTTAGGAGGTGGAATAGATAGTAAACACTTATGGGAGCAACCCTCAAACAATGAGGAATACGAGTTTGTAAATAAATAAAGCCTCTTCCTCACCCTTTGGGAGAAATTACCCTGAGAGATGCACTCCCTTGTCTCCCAGAAGTCCACCCACTGGATGGCACCTCAGTTGATGACAACTGGTTTGTTGATAGCTCCAGCCTGCCTGCTTTCTCTCTCTCACTACACCATCGCCCTACTGGTGCTTCCCTAGAATCAACTCCCAAATAAACAGTTTTTTTCTCACATCCTTATTTCAGGGTTTACTTCTGGGAAGAACCCAAAGCTTTCATGAAAATGTGATCATCTGAGAAAGTAAAGGTGGGAGACACTAGAGAAGGAAATAGTGGAAAAGGAATAGCCACAAAGTGAAGAAAAACAAGTTAAAATACAGTACTAATGAAAATTAAGGAAAGAAAATATTAGATAAACCAGTATAAGAGGAAAGATGCTATGGAGGCAAGCAAAAAAGGGAAGGCAAAAGTGATAATAAATTAGATTTAAAATACAAAAGCAAGAGAGAGAGTAAATAGTTAGAAAAAAAAAAAAAAAACTAGAGCAAAATGACTTTTTATTAATTTCTTCCAGCTGCCATCCTCTTGTTATCCTAGCCAGGAAGCCAGGTAATCCAAACTACTGTGGTCACTGAGAAGCTGGAAGAGAATATAAGAGCTCAGATTCAGAGTTCTTTGGGCAGCCTAAGGACAGGCATCCGGTATGAAAGAGAATACAAGCTTCAAATCAGAAACATGTGTTTAATGTGTATGTCAAAGAAACGAGGAGTCACTGTACAGAGAACAAAAGAAGATGGACATGAGGGAGATCCAATCAGCACGACTGCATAAACAGTATACCTATGCAAATCTCAGAAGAACTGGCTAATGAGCCTCACTTGACTTTAATTTCCATGAAAAAGAGAAACTGTGTCTCTTTCTCTAAGTGGGCATTTGTTTTTCTTACTCTTAGGTAGTTCAGTAAGAATAGTAGTTTGGTAAGAATAGAATTGCAGAGTCTTAGGGTAAGTATATGACTACATTCATAAGAAACTACCAATCAGTTTTCCAAAACTGTTATACCATTTCACTCTCCAGTCAGAAATGTATGAGAGTTCCAGTTGCTCCACATCTGCACTAACATTTGGTGGTGTCAGTTTTTTAACTGTAACTATAGTAGTGGGTGCAAAGTGATATTTTACAGTATAAATGTTAAATATAACATTTGCATGTTTGGAACATTTGCATGTGTCTGTAAGCTACTTATATCTCTTATTTTATGAAGTGTTTATTCAAAAGTTTCCTTCTTTTTGTTTTCCTCTTCCTTTTGGCAAGAAGACATAGCTCTGGTGATGATAAAGCAAATCTTTTTCATTAAAAACCACAAGAAATGTTTTTTTCAAAGGTAACCATATTGTAGTAAAATTGCATTTTCATTTTAGTTGATATAAAACAATTTTAAATGTAAAATAGGTTTGTTGCAGATGCACAGTGTTTTTAAAATTTTTAAGGATTGTTTAATGTATGTATTGGTACCAACATAGAAATAAATCCTTGCATAATTTCTAGCTTCCCAGGGGCCTGATTTAGATTTTTTGTCTCAAATCTGACAAGATGAACAAGTCTTAAGTGTTATTCCTTATCTATTTCTCAAATTTAACAGATAGGTTTATTACCCAAACTCCAGTACCTAAGGATGTTAGACATGTTGTTTCTTACTTCTTTAATAACAAACAAACTCACTGCCCCAATCATACTATCAGCATAACTATAGTTATTTTATTTAAATTGTATTGTCCCTAAACATCAAGTATTGTGAAAATATTAGGATAAGAATTGTTACATAAACTATACTCTAAAGAGTAATGTCACTTTTATATACAGATTACAGTTTACTAACAGCTTTCCAAAAGTATACCAAGGTGATATGGTTTGGCTGTGTCCCCACCCAAATCTCATCTTGAATTGTAGCTCCCATAATTCCCATGTGTTGTGGGAGGGAGCCAGAGGGGAGATAATGGAATCAGGGTGGCTGTTTTCCCCATAGGGTTCTGTGGTAGTGAATAAGTCTCATGAGATCTGATGATTTTATAAGGGGAAACCCCTTTAGCTTGGCTCTTATTCTTTTTGCTGACTGCCATGTAAGATGTGCCTTTTGCCTTCTGCCATGATTGTGAGGCCTCCCCAGCCATGTGGAACTGTGAGTCCACTAAACCTCTCTCTTTTATAAATTACCCAGTCTCAGGTATGCCTTTATGAGCAGCGTGAGAACTAATACACAGGGTATAAAATCTCATGTATCTCATTACATTCTAGTCAACACTGAATTGAAGGATCAGAGTCATGGGATTTTAGAGATCAATTGGACTCAAAGGATTCTTTAGCATTGTGCTTAAGTATTTAATATTTGCATATCAATGAGCTTGGTAGATACATTTACTGATACATTTAAGTAAATATATTTTTTAAATGATTAGTGACTATTAAACTGTATCTTGATATTTAGGTAACAATTTCGTATCAATGAAAGAGAGATTACAGAACTGCATTTTTTATTCTAGGAGTCACTTTTGGGCCAAAATCAAGTTTGAACCTATAGAATATTACCAAAAACAAGACTAATCAAAAATGCATACTTCACAAACTTAAGCAATAAGGTATAATTTATATAAAAATATATTTCAAATGCAAACTGTAATTTATATTTACAGTGACATAAAGTTAATGTCAAAGTTATTAAAACATGTGCCCAACACTTAAGAAGTTAGTGATTTAAGAAAATAATGGAATTTCTTTGTAAATCATTATGAGTTTTATATTTCACAACTTTTGCAATGCACAGGGATAAAATCGTTTGCTCTGTCTTCTTCTGATACTATTGAATCATGATGGCGGTCTTCATAAGACATGTTTTAGTTTAATATATAATCATTTTAAAATTATTCAAAAAGGAAACATCATTTAAGAACTAGAATTTTATTAAAAACCATTTTAGCCAGAAACAAACCAATAAGGATTGAACCTTCTCTGACTGGTATAAAAAATGATTAATAGAAAGTTTTACCCACTGAAAAGAGATAACAAATATGTTTCATCTTGAATACCAACTCTCATTGGTTGATAGTAGCTGATTGGAGCACCATTTGAGAGAGATTGAAAGCTCTGTCTAGGCTCAGAGGGAAGGAATGACATGGCTTTGTTAACAATGGCCACCATAAGCATGAGAAGTAAGAGTGCCACATATATTCTGGACATCCTATAATCTCTTTGTTTCAAATCCTTCATTCGATGTAATTGTGTAATTGTAAAGGATACATGAGCCATTCTCTTTTTATGCTTATAGAAAGTAAAATGAAGTAACAACAAACTTTCAGTCTTTGACCATAAAATCTCTATCTTTTTTAGAATTCTTTTTAAACTTTGACAGAGTGGCTACAGGAGCATTGATTTGTGCTTTATTGGAACAGATGCTCTGCCTTGATAAGAAAATCATCAAAAGTGTGGAGTACATGAATTTCTAATAGGACTATAGAACCATATTTATTTTTTTTTAAAACTAGTTTGGTTGAAAACAATAGTTACTTTTCTCTGGAGATAAAGAATTAAAGATTCTATTGCTATAACTTTTTCCTGACTTCTGTTTAATGGGTCTTGTGACTTTAGCTTAGCCATGTTTGGTAGCTCTGATCTCAGACCACATTAAGAAACAGCGGCTTTAGGATTTCTATACAGAAAGGCAGGAGCAGTGATTGAAATGTAAGAGACAGTTAGATGACATTCCTTGAAGTGTTTCGCATAGCATAATGGTGTTTTACTCAATTATGTATTTATTTGTGGTGTTTGAGGAGTGTTGATGAAGACAGTGGGGCAGTCAATGCCCTCTCATGCCATTGCATTTGAGAAATATGAATGTGTTCATACAACAACATTTTCCTTTGATGTTTAGATAGTAGTTAAGAAAATGGTTACCTTACGTGAAATAAGCTGGCTGTCATTAGAGGAAACACACTGATCATTTACCTAGTGATAGCTCCATTAAAGGAACTTCTGATGCCTTTTTGCATGACCTAAGAGATCTGGGCTTGTTTACTTTTGTTTGTATTTTGACAAAATAATATGTTTCTGGAGCTTTTATTTATTTCCAGTAGCAGAGTAAAGGAGTTACGTGATAACTCACTACATCTGGTCTTCCACATAACAGAGCAAAGATTTTATGGGACTCAATTCCAGTCTACAGTCTTTTATGTAAATTTCTTTCAACACGTAGAGCATAATCAACTTTCTAAAAAGAATTAAATCTAAGTCTCTGAGGTTATTCCTTTCTGACCTATGGCTAGTCTCATATAAAACAAATACAAAAAAAAAAAATGTGTTCAATAATGACTTATGAGTCAACGGTGCTTCAAGTATTCATTTTTGGGGTTTAACAATAAATTTTTAAAAGATCTGTCAAACCTTAATACACACATAATTGAAACAGTAAAGGGAAAAAGAATATTTTGTCTTCTGATTCCAAACACGTTTTGTTGCAGTGAGGAAAAGTTACAACTATTGTTCCGTTATTTAGTGTGTTATTGCAACATTATATAACACAGAACATTTATTGTTATAGAAAGTGCTTTTCACTTTAAAAGCCTAAGTCATAAAAAGTTGTGCACTGGTTATTATCATTTACCTTTTCCTTAGGTACATTACTTTTCATATGCTTTCATTAGTGCTTCGCTCCCTAGCGTGCAAGTAACTTAAAATCTACTTGCCAAAACCCAGCTGAGGGGGGAAAAAAAAAGGAGTTATTCCTGCTTCAGTTCTTTAAGTCGGAACAAAGTATTTTGCAAGAGATGGTAGTTGTAAAAGAGCCTGACGGAGGAGGCTATAAAGTGTGGCTAGCAAGCATAGGATTGCTTTCCCTGATTTGCAAGGCTTAATAGGCTTCAGGCAATTAATAGCCGCTATTACAGTTTTATGTGATCTTAATTTCGCATAGTGCCCTTACAATGACTACTCTAAAATGCATGGTTAATCTTTTCTCACACACAAGTCCAGATATTTGCTTTTGATACAAGTGGCTTTGTTGTTGTTGTTATTCTTCAGGAAAGAAAAACTTAGTTGAGGTAATCGTCTTAAATCACTTGCCCAAAACTTGAAGATGGAAGGAATCTGTCTTTTTCTGCTCATGTGTCACTTCAGCTGATCTCATGTCTGTTCCTTGCTACATTTCAGGGAAATGAGCTAATGTCAGTGAGAAGCTTCTATATGCTTTTAAAATATCAGATTTGGGGATCAGCAGTAAAGCTCGTGTTTTATTGTCTGCCTTAATCTGTTAACATTTGCAAAATTGCAGTATAAAAAGACAAATACAGTAGAAAACTTGGATAAGTGCATCCAGGTGACCAAACCATTTTCTTGGATTTTTCCCTCCAGTTCATTAAAAAAAAAAAAAAAAGCAAATGCAAGGCAAGGTGTGATGGCTCATGCCTATAATCCTAGCACCTTGGGAGGCCGAGTCAGGTGGATCACTTGAGGTCAGGAGTTCAAGACCAGCCTGGCCAACATGGCGAAACCCCGTCTCTACAAAAATACAAAAAAATTAGCCAGGCATGATGGCAGGGTGCCTGTAATCCCAGCTACTTGGGAGGCTGAGGCAAGAGAATCACATGAACCTGGGAGGTGGAGGTTGCAGTGAGCCAAGATTGGGCAAGACTCCATTTCAAAAAATGGAAATGCAAAAAAGGTCACTCAAGTTGCAACTTTTTAAGTTGGAGCTACTGAATATTGAGTGTCAGCAAGGGGCTCTTTACTGTACCAACATCAACATTTAAAAAAAAATTTTTTCTTTTGTTTTTGTTTTTGTTTTTGTTTTTTTTTTTTTGATTAGAAATGATAGCTACTTTTCTCTGGAGATACAATATAAAAGATTTTATTGCTACTTCTTTTTCCTGACTTCCAGACAATTGTTTTGTGAATTTAGCTTAGCCATATTTTGTAGCTATAATCTCAGATCACATTAACAAACAATGGCTTTAGGATTTCTATGCAGAAACGCAGCAGTGATTGATTATTGATTTGTAAGGGATGTGTTGGGGATGACATCTAGAAAGCTGAGTTATTTAAAAATATTAATTGGATGAGTCTAAAAACAAAAATTTAAAATGATTTAACACCAGATGAAAATAGTGAGGAAGGCCAGGCGCGGTGGCTCACGCCTATAATCCCAGCACTTTGGGAGGCCGAGGTGGATCATGAGGTCAAGAGATGGAGACCATCCTTGTGCAATGTGGTGAAAACCTGTCTCTACTAAAAATACAAAAATTAGCTTGGCATGGTGGCATGCACCTGTAGTCCCAGCTACTCGGGAGGCTGAGGCAGGAGAATCACTTGAACCCAGGAGGCGGAGGTTGGAATGAGCCTAGATTGTGCCACTGTACTCCAGCCTGGCGACAGAGCGAGACTCCATCTCAAAAAAAAAAAAAAAAAAAAAAACGAAAAGAAAAGAAAGGAAAAAGAAAATAGTGAGGAAAGGGACACCTAGACTTCCTGACAAGATGCAGAAATAACTTGAGCTACAGGCTCCCTTCTTGTACTAAATCTTAGTGATGCCACAGGAGTAGCAGTAATATTGATGAACTTGTAAAATGTATATAGAATCTCTGAGAAGCCTGTGGAGGAATAGAATAAGTTGGGTCAGTGTTGAAAGGGCAATGGGGGTGGATAAGATTGGGATGGAAAAGGTTATATTTGTGCTCATTTCACACTTCCCTCAGAAAAAGGACCTGCTTTTAGAATTAGCCCTGGAGTGCTCAATCTGAGCTTACTGTCCCTCCTGTAAGACCTTTACTCTGTTTTGTTTTCTGTTTGACTTTGATTTCAGAGATCAGAAGGACTTTATTTGGGTAGAAGGCAAGAAAAAGCCTTTTTCATTGTTAAATGGATGGGTTTACTAGACATTAAATCCTTCTTCCAGTTCTAAGAAGTTTATGATGTCCTATCTCTGAAACCCATTAGACATTCTCAGAATAGGGAATTATTAATTTTTGTTCCAAGTATTTCCAGTATTATTGAATCAGTCTTTTCTTTTGTTTAGTTTTACAACTCACTTACTTTGTTCTCTGCTTTCACTCCCCAATACAGCTCTGCACACTTTACATCCAGCTGCCCAAATGCAAGGGTTACAAAGTTGGCTGCAGGTGCAGCTGAAAATAAAATGTTCCCTTACTTAGTACTGCAACATGCATTCTTCCTTTAGTAAATCTTTGTGTCCCACAAATAAAATGTACTTATGAGCTAGTTGTATCATTGTATACTCTACACCACACCCCAGGAAAGTAAGAACAAATCCAAATTAGAATCTCTAGAATTGTGAATGTCACAAGCAAAGTAGTCCATGACTGTGTGGGTTAAGTGTTTTCCCAATCCCCTGAAACACAAATATTTCAAAACTGGATAAAATGTTCAATTCTTTTTTTTCTTTTTTATTTTTTTGAGATGGAGTGTCACCCTGTCACCAGGCTGGAGTGCAGTGGCATGATCTCTGCTCACTGCAATCTCTACGTCCCGGGTTCAAGCAATTCTCCTGCCTCAGCCTCCTGAGTCTCTGGGACTACAGGCACGTACTACCACGCCCGGCTAATTTTTTGTATTTTTAGTAAAGATGGGGTTTCACTGTGTTAGCCAGGATGGTCTCGATCTCCTGACCTTGTGATCTGCCCACCTAGGCCTCCTAAAGTGCTGGGGTTACAGGCGGGAGCCACCACATCTGGCCAAAATTTTCAATTCTTAAATAGGAGGGCTGTCTCTAGGTTCCACCTTACTGGTATCTTTTGTTATCCTTCTCTATTTGCTACTCCTGTCTATACTCTGCTTTGCTCTGTGTCTTCAGAAACCGACTTTCCTTTGCCCTGGGCCAGTGAAGGTGGAGAGTGGCATCAAAGTATTTAGAGTTCTACTCCCTATCCCAGGCTGCTTCATGAACTGAATGTCACAGATCCCATCACCCCGGTCTCATAGCCATCTCCAGAAGAGCTTGTCTTTCCAGTTCCCCTGTAATCACTCCTTCCCATTTCTCCTACCCCTGCTCTTCATCTACTCTGTCTCTTGTGGTTTCCCTACGTTCTATCCACATATTTACAGAGTGGCTTTTTATCAGTTTCTCCTCCAATAATCTAGTTTTACCATATCCTTTGTTCGCTAACAGTCCCTGACTGATACACCACAAACAGCCTTTCCTCTTCTTCTCTTTGGCCATGATCTTCTAGGAAAGTGCAGAGAGCCAGTGCCTTCATGTAGAGTGTGCCCTACAGGAGTGAGTCAGTGGGCTAAAGAGAAGTCCAACGGGCGTGTGTGTGTGTGTGTGTGTGTGTGTGCGCATGTGTGACGGGGTGAGGTAGGGTGGTTATCTAGAAAAAAGGGGAATCTCAAAATAAAATCGAACTCTACCACATAAAGTAGATGGGCCTTGGTTTCAATGTAACCACTTGTTGCTACACATATTCACATTTTCTCTGATAAAGACTGATTCAGTGATTGAATGGAAATCACACATGACCATTTAATGAGTCATGCCCTTTTAGTTTATCTTTTCTATTTTTCAATGTAAAATGTTGAAATCTAGAATAATTTAGTTGCCTAGGGCTGCAGTAACAAATTACCACAAACTAGGTGGCCAAATAAAACAGAAATTTATTCTCTCACAGTTGAGGATGCCAAAAGTTCAAAGTCAAGGAGATGGCATGGTTGGTTCATTTTGAAGGCTCCGAGGGAGAATATAATCTTGGCATTCCTTAGATTATACCTGAATCACTACAAGCTCTGCCTCCATCATTACAAGAACTTCCTTTCCGTGTGTATCTCTGTGGGTTTTCTCCTGTTCTTATAAGGACACCAGTCATTGGCTTTAGGGCCCACGCTAATGCAGTACTACTTCGTCTTAACTTAGGTAATTACATTTGCAAAGGCCATATTTTCAAATAAGGTCCTAATGTAAGGTTCTGGGGGCATGAATTTTGGAGAGAGGCAAACCCACTATAGAGACTTTCTCATATTAAATAGTATAGTTGAAATCTATTATTTAATAAGAGATAATACTATTTGCAATAGTGTTACATTAAGTAAAATCTGATGAGGATAAAGATCTATTTTGTTCATATTAATCCTTGATTTTCATAAAAATTCCATTATGCTAAATATTGTATTTTATTTTCCTAAATACAGTTACTCAGTAGCCTTAACCACAGTACTCGCTTATCCTGAAATTGGCTAGTTCCCAAGAATGTATTTCATAAATAGAAGGGTGACATGGACTCTTGACATTGCAAAGAGGCTTTGACTTCTGCTCTACCACCCATTTAGTTCTGGAAGTCTACAAGAGTATTTGCTCATTTATTTAGTCATTTTTTTCATCCATTTATTCATTCAAGAAATGAAGTGGACATTGCGGGACCTGGCAGGTATATTTCCTCCAGGAGGAAATTTTGCGTTCTATGAGATAGGCAGTAGATATAAAATCGATTTTTCACAGTGATATATATGTGTGTGTGTGTATACATATATATTACAAATGTAAAAATATACAAATAAAATATAGGTAATGGCACAATGGGGAATGGAATCCCCTATACTTGTTTATCACATAGTAAATGCTCAAACCATATTTGCTTTATTAATCAAAATTAGCCTGAAGTCAGGGAAAGCTTCCCTGAGAAACTGATACCTGATATACAAGTGCTGAAAAAAAATAAGTAGAAAACATCCTGATGAAATAATCAAAAGCTGTTCTAAGCAAAGGGAATAAGAAGTGTAAAGGCAACTGCATGATATAGAATAATAGGCTTGAAAAGCAGTTAAGTATTTCTGTGTTGTTGGAGAAAGGACAGTGAAATATATGTATTTATATATATTTACATAGTGAAATATATATATTTATATATATTTACATAGTGAAATATATATATTTATATATATTTACATAGTGAAATATATATATTTATATATATTTACATAGTGAAATATATATATTTATATATATTTACATAGTGAAATATATATATTTATATATATTTACATATTGATATATATATTTATATATTGATATATATTTATATATATACTGGAATTATGGCAGAAGAGTCTATGGATGTAGGAAGCAACACATCATGAAGTAGAGCTGAATAATTTATGTATTTTCCTGAGGACCATTAAGGTGTCATAAGCAGAGGAGTTTTGTGTCAGATAAAATTCAGTCATGAATTGCTTAACAATAGGAACACATTCTGAGAGATACGTCATTAGGCGATTTCATCATTGTGTGAATATCGTAGAGTATACTAACACAAGCCTAGCTGTTACAGCCTACTACACACCCAGGTTGTTGTTAAGATTTGAATGTTTTGTCCCCTCCAAATCTCATGTTGAAATGTGACCACCAATGTTGGAGATGGGCCTAGTGGGAAGTGTTTGGGTCATGGGGGCAGATTCTTCATGAATGGCTTGGTGCTATCTGTAACATAATGAGTGAGTTCTCACTCCATGAGTTCATGTATGATTTGATCATTTAAAAGAGCCTGACACCTTGTCTCTTTCTTTTGCTCCTTTTCTCATCATGTGACACACTGGCTCTTCTTTGCCTTCTGCCATGTTTGTAAGCTTCCTGAGGCCCTCACCAGGAGCAGATTTGGCTTGCCTCATGTATGGTCTGCAGAACCTTGAGCAAAATAAACCTCTTTTCTTTGTAAATTTCCAGTCTCAGTTATGCTTTATAGTGATGCAAATGGACCGACATAGTTGTATACTATAGCCTATTGCTCTGAGGCTAAAAACCCATACAACATGTTATTATACTGAATACTGGAGGTAATTGTAACATATGATAAATTTGTGTATCTAAACATATCTAAAAATGGAAAAGATATAGTCTATATGCAGAATAAAATATTAAAAATATGGCACATCTATATAAGTCACTTGCCGTACATGGAGCTTGCAAGACTGAAAGTTGCTCTAGGTGAGTCAGTGATTGTGTAATGAATGAATGTGAAAGCCCAGGACATTATTGTATACTACCGTACACTTGGTAAACATTGTACATTTAGGTGATGCTAAATTTATTTTTAAAAAGTAATTGTATTGCTTTTTTAAAATGTTAGGACAGCTACATTGCATTTTTGTTGTTGTTGTTCTCATTGAGATGGAGTCTTGCTCTGTCGCCCAGGCTGGAGTGCAATGGTGCAATCTCAACTCACTGCAACCTCTGCCTCCTGGGCTCAAGCGATTCTCCCACCTCAGCCTCCCAAGCTGCTAGGATTACAGGCACCTGCCACCATGCCTGGCTAATTTTTTTGTATTTCTGTAGAGACAGGGTTTCACCATGTTGGCCAGGCTGGTCTTGAACTCCTGACCTCAGGTGATCCACTTGCCTCGGCCTCTGAAAGTACTGGGATTACAGGCATGAGCCACTGTGCCCGGCCCATTGCATTTTAAAAAAGTATTTGCATTGCTTTATAAAAGATATTAGGACAGCTACAATTTATTAAATTGTATATTAGGGCATTACTGTGTACTACTATAGACTTTGTAAACACTGTACATTTAGGTGACACTAAATTTATTTTTAAAAAGTAATTCCATTGTTGTTTTAAAATGTTAGGAAAGCTACATTGAATTTTTAAAAAGTAATTCCATGGCTTTTTAAAAGATGTTAGGACAGCTACAACATCACTAAGTGATAGAGATTTCTCAGCCCCATTATAATCTTATGAGACCACCACAGTATATGTGGTCTGTGGTTGACTAAAACATTCTTAGGGTGCACATGACTGTATTAGAAATCCAGCTCAAACTACAGTGAAGGAGTTGGATAGAAGCAGAGTGTGATAATCAAATGAGAAATAGGAACACAAGAGGTAATGCAGGTGAAAATTGGTTAGAGTTGGTTTTATCAAGGAAATAGAATTTGCCAAATTTTGCAACGAATAGAATACCATAAAAGTGGAAAAGAAATAATAAACTACATTTTATTTGGTTATTTTCAGTGTGAGTACACTCATTATCCCAGAGGATAGACAATCTATTTTTTGAAATGTTTATATGAAGCTGAATTCTATTAATTCTGAAACATGATCTTTATTTTTTTCTATAGAAACTATAAAAAATAAACCAGTGTTTTATATAACATCCTTTCTGATATGTAAATACAGCTACACTATCATTTCTACATCTTAATTTTTTTTCCAGGTAAAATTGAGCCCAGGTTTAAATTACTTCTTAAATGACATGTTATCTAACAATTTCTCCATCCTGACTATGTCTTTCTAAATATACTTATGTGTAAATACTTCTTTTAAAATCCAGTGGCCCATCGAACTCCAGTTGTGGGCTGGCCGGCATACAGCCCAGAAGAATAAGGTCCTCGGTTCTGAATACTGTCAGTTTAGTTGTAGAGCCTGAAATGGCATGATCTTCTTTCCCCCTTCATTTCTTCATTCCTTTGTTCTTTTGTTCATTCATTTTTTTCTTCCTTCCTCTCTCCTCCCCTCTGTATTTTCCATTCTCTTTTAGGCAGTGGTTTCTTACTGTAATTGGTACTATGTAGAGTTTGCAGTGGTCTAACATCCTGAGGTCATATTGCATTGAAAGCATTCTCTTTTAACTTGTATGTAAGTAGTTATATTATTTTAACCTAAAGAAAATCTATATTATTTTGCAATCTCAAGGCATCAATGTGACTTACATTGTTTTGAGTTTTGATTCTTTCATTCACCATATTAGTTATTCCCCATGCTGTCTACTCTATTTATTAAACCTTTGCTTATTTTCAAACAAATAATTTTCCCATTTACTGTATTAGTCCATTCTCATGCTGCTAATAAAGACATACCTGAGACCAGGTAGTTTAAAAAGGAAAAAGGTTTAATTGACTCACAATTCAACATCGCTGGGGAGTCCTCAGGAAACTTAAAATCATGACAGAAGGGGAAGGAAACACATCCTTCTTCACATGGTGGCACAGCAAAAGTCACCTTTGTTCCAGTTCCCATCAAGTTCCTCATCTCCATCTGAGACCACCACAGCCTGGACTTTATTGTCCACATTACTATCAGCATTTTGGTCAAAGCCATTCAACAAGTCTCTAGGAAATTCCACTTTCCCACATTTTCCTGTCTTTTTCTGAGTCCTCTAAACTGTTCCGACCTTTGCCTGTTACCAAGTTCTAAAGTAGCTTCTGCATTTTCTGGTGTCTTTATAGCAGTGTTCCACTCCTGGTACCAATTTACTGTATTAGTCCATTCTCATGCTGCCAATAATGACATACCTGAGACTGGGTAATTTTTAGAGAAAAGGGGCTTAATTGACTTAGTTAAGGATGGCTGGGGAGGCCTCAGATCATGGCAGAAGGGGAAGAAAACACATCCGTCTTCACATGGCGCAGGAGAAGTGCTGAGCAAGAGGAGGAAAGTCCTTTATAAAACCATCAGAACTTAGAAGAACTCACTCAGTATCATGAGAACAGCATGAGGGTAACTAACACCCACAATTAAATTACCTCCCACCACGCCCCTCCCATGACACATCAGGATTATGGGAATAATTCAAGATGAAATTTGGGTGGGGACACAGTCAACCCATATCATTCCACCCATAACCCCTCCCAAATCTCATGTCCTCATGTTTCAAAACACAACCATGCCTTCCCAACAGTCCTCCAAAGTCTTAACTCATCCCAGCATTAAATCAAAAGTCCAAGTTCAAAGTCTCATGTGAGGCAAAGTCCCTTCTGCCTATGAGCCTGTAAAATCAAAATCAATTTAGCTACTTCTTAGATAAAATGAGGATACAGGCATTGGGTAAATACACCCATTCCAAATGGGAAAAATGGGCCAAAACAAAGGGGCTACAGGTCCCATCCAAGTCCAAAATCCAGTAAGGCAGTCATTAAACCTTAAAGTTTCAAAATTATCTCCTTTGACCCAATGTCTCACATCCAGGGCATGCTGATGCAAGAGGTGGGCTCCCACAGCCTTAAACAGCTCTGCCCCTGTGGCTTTGCAGGTTACAGCTCTCCTCCTAGATGCTTTCATGGGCTGCCATTGAGTGTTTGTGGCTTTTCCAAGTGCACAGTGTAAGCTGTCAGTGGATCTACCATTCTCTGTTCTGGAGGATGGTGCTCCTTTCTCACAGCTTCATTAGGCAGTGCACCAGTGGTGACTCTGTGGAGTCCACAACCCCATATTTCCCTTCCACATTGCCCTAGCAGAGTTTCTCCATGAGGGCTGTACCTCTGCAGCAAACTTCTGCCTGTACATCCAGGCATTTCCATACATCCTCTGAAATCTAGCCAGAGGTTCCCAAACCTCAGTTCTTGACGTCTTTGCACCCATAGGCTTAACATCACATGTAAGCCACCAAGGCTTGGGGTCTGGACCCTCCGAAGCAATAGCCTGAGCTATACCTTGGCCCTTTTTAGCCACAGCTAGAGCTGAAGCAGCTGGGATGCAGAACACCATGTCCTGAGGCTGCATAGGGCAGAGGTGCCTGGGCTTGGGCCATAAAACCATTTTTCCCTTCTAGGCCTCCAGGTCTGTGATAGGAGGGGCTGCTGTGAAGGTATCTGACATGCCCTGGAGACATTTTCCCCATTGTCTTGGTGGTTAACATTTGGCTCCTCACAACTTAAGGAAATTTCTGCAGTGGGCTTGAATTTCTCACCAGAAAATGTGTTTTTCTTTTGTGTTGCATCATCACGCTGCAAATTTTCCAAACTTTTATGCTCTGCTTCCTCTTGAATGCTTTGCTGCTTAGAAATTTCTTCTGCCAGGTACCTTAATCATCTATCTCAAGTTCAAAGTTCCACAGATCTCCAGGGCAGGGACAAAATGCCGCCAGTCTCTTTGCATAGCAATAGTGACGTTTACTTCAGTTTCCAACAATTTCCTCATCTCCATCTGAGACCACCTCAGCCTAAACTTTATTGTCCATATCACTATCAGCATTTTGGTATCACCATTCAACAAGTCTCTAGGAAGTTCCATAATTTCCCACCTTTTTTTTTTTTTTTTAATGATGAAATCTTGTTTGGTCACTCAGGCTGGAGTGCAATGGCATGATCTCTGTTCACTGCAACCCCTGCCTCCTTGGCTCAAGCAATTCTCCTGTCTCAGCTCCCTGAGTAGCTGGGATTACAGGCACCCATCATCAGGTGCAACTAATGTTTGTATTTTTTTTTTAAGTGGAGATGGGGTTTCACCACGTTGGCAAGGCTGGTCTTGACTTCCTGACCTCAAATGATCTACCCTCATGAGCCACCATGCCTGGCCCTTTCCCACGTCTTCCTGTCTTCTGAGCCTTCCAAATCTCTAGGAAGTTCCAAACTTTACCATATTTCCTGTCTTCCGAGTACTCTAAATTGATCCAACCTCTGCCTGTTACCCAGTTCCAAAGTGGCTTTCGCATTTTCAGGTGTCTTTACAGCAGCAGCACTCTACTCTTGGTACCAATTTACTATATGTATCTGTTCCCACACTGCTAATAAAGACATACCCAAGGCTGGGTAATTTATAAAGGAACTAGGTTTAACTGACTCACAGTTAAGCATAGGTGCAGAGGCCTCAGGAAACTTGCAACAATGGCAGAAGGGAAAGTAAACATGTCCTTCTTCACATGGTGGCAAGCAAGGAGAAGTGCTGAGCAAAATGGGCGAAGCCCCTTATAAAACCATCAGATCTCATGAGAACACACTAAATATCACAAGAACAGCATGAGGGTATAACTGCCCCCATGATTAAATTACCTCCCACTGGGTCCCTCCTATGACACATGGGGATTATGGGAGCTACAATTCAAAATGAGATTTGGGTGGGGACACAGCCAAACTGTGTCAGTTGCCATGACTCTTAATTCTCTCTTCTGGAACTAATCACTTTCTGCCTTGTGTTATAGTTATTTTGAGATAGGACTTATCTTTCATAGATGATAATTTATTTGATATCAGAATCCATTCTGATTTATTTTTATTCTTTCTATGACCAAAAATAGGGTTTTGAAAATTATAAATATTTTGTTGAATAAACAAGTGGGTAAATAATTTTAAAGAAATAAAATGTTTACCATTTTTAAGTATTGTTTGTTTCTGTTTGTGCAATCAGCTTTAATCCATCCATCCTAGATTGAAAATCATTTTTTGATAAAATATTTAAAAAGAAAAATTGCAAATGAGTTGTTCTGATTTCCATCTCTCATTCATAAACATTTTTTCATCTGCCTCAAGTAATAAAATTTTCCTTATTCTAATTTATATGAATTTTCCTTATTCTAATTTATCTGAACATTGATTTATAAGTCTCAGGCCTATCCTTGATCATTCAGTTTATTTTGTCTTTGGCACGTGCCCTTTGAAAATCTAAGTGGTCCTCTTCCTGCGCAGCAATATTAGTTTTTGGCACCCTTATTTTTTTGGCAGAATAATATGACTTTTTTGTTGAAACATTTCTAAAGATTTTTAGTCTTCTCCCCTTTTAATATATATATTTTCAATTGCTTTTTATATGACACCAGCGTTGCCCTTTTCTTGGCAGGCAGATGTTCTTTACTAATGTTAAATAATATTAATATCATCTTCCAAGATCTCCACTTTTTGTCAAATACAACTTTTAAATTGATCAAAATTAAGGACAGCAATTTATGGTTGCTTTATCAACCATCTGAAATACAAGCTCCAGACCAAGAAAACATATTATTCATATGTAGCTATAGAAATATGTGTATGTATATCTATCTACTCACCTATCTAAATAAACATCTTTTAATAGAGTGTGATGACTAGCTTTGACCTCAAAAACTTGTATCATACTCAACTAGTAAATAATCTTACTGAAAGTAGGAGGAAGATGAAGACATTCTTTATCACTAACATTATTTATTATTCTTCTGAAGTTTTGTAGCAATGCTATTAAAAGTAGAGATATTAAGGATAGGATCGGGAGATAAGCGCAATAAATGACAGAAAATGTTCTAGCTTATCTGGAAAACCCAAGACAACTAAGTGAGAAGCCATATAAATGCAGTAGTTTTGCTGGGAACATATAGAGCATAACAGTTTTTATTTGCCCTTCAAGTTTTAAAGTTTTATTTTATTTTACATTGACACAATAATTGTACATATTTATAGGGTACCATGTGATGTTTCAATACATGTATGCATTGTGTAATTATCAAATCAGGGTAAATAGCATATTCATCACCTCAAACATTTATGTTTTTTTCTATTGAAAACATTCAAAACCTACTCTTCTAGTTATTTTGAAACATACCATACATAGCTCAAAACTTCTGAGCTTCATGTGCCTGAATGTCCATGTCTCTTTGAAGACTTCAGAAGTTTTCAGCATTTTATTAAATAAGCTTTCTGTCCCTATCTTTGTCTCTTTTACTTCTAGAATTTCATACGGTAAACTTTGATCATTTAACGGTGCCTCATAAGTCTTGTTGGCTGTCTTCATTCACTCATTTTCATTTCTTTTTCTTTTTAACTCTAACTCGGTAATTTCAAAAGACCTATCTTCAAATTCAGAGATTCTTTCTTCTGCTTGAGCTAGCCTGCTATTGAAGCTTTCTATTGTATTTTTATTGTGTTTATTGAATTATCTTCAGCCAAGATTTCTGTTTTTATGACACCCATTTTTTTGATAATTTGTCATCATATACTATTTTTCTGATTTTATTGAATTGTCTCTATTATTTAGTGTCACGCTGAGTTTCCATAAGATTATTATTTTACATTTCTTTCCAGGCAATTTGTAAATTGTTTGCTTTGATGTAAATTACTGGAGAGTCATTATGTACCTTTAGTGTTCTTGCTTCTTCCAGTTTCTTGTGTTCCTGAATTCATATCCACACATCTGGTATCACCTCTTACAAACTTTGCAGAGTCGCTTTCATAGAGAATGTCTTTAGCTTGTAGGTAAATCTTAGTGTGGCAGTTGGGAAGGACATGATGACTGATTTTGAGTAGATCCAGTGATACAGCTGTGGTCATCACAGTAACTGTGGGTGCCTCAGTGTCCTAGGCTATAGGAGTTTGTGGCAGCAGTGGTAGTAATGTAGGTTGTTAAGGTCCTCAGTGTCAAGTGCTTTTGGGGTCCTCCTATTCTTATTTTCCCCATTTTTCCCAAGGGGGTCCCTCTTGGTATCAGATCTGACATGGCTTACAGGCAACTATAGTGGCACTGGATCTTAGGGGGCATGTGCTCAGAGAATATGGAGTTGAGGTCACATTCTCAGGGTCCCATTAACCTATTGTGGCAACTGGGTCTTGGGATGCGGGTTCACTCTATGAGGCAAGGTTGGATGAAGATTGGCCCCAGAATTGGAGTCTATGATTCTGAGGCACCCCCTAGCAGCTTTGGTTCAGGGGATGAGGTTTCAGTTTTGATTCTGACCCTGGGGTCAGGGAGCAACAATGGCTTGGTTCAAGGGAGGGAGTGTTTTGGGGCTCTGAGCATGGGGAACAGGGTAAGGCTGCAATTCAGGAATCAGAGCCAATAAAGCATGGTGGCAAATTGGGTCCAAGGGGTTGAGGCACCACATAGTGGTAACTCCGGACCCTGGGATTGTGAGACATGGCAGTATGCCAGATTCTATGAGGCCACTTTCAGCATCAGCCAGATCCTTGGAATGGTACATAACAGCTGTTACTTGGGACCTGCTGGGCAGGGAACAGCACAGCAATGACTCCATTCTCCAAAGAGGTGGGTGTCTCAGCATCTCAGACTCTAAGTGAGCTAGTCCAGTTCCAGGAAAGGGGGGTACTAGGGTTATTTGACCTGTAGGGCAGAGTGTCTCAGCTCAGCTACTGCTCCGTTTCCCTGAGACATAGGGTACTATATAAGCTTACTCCTCAGGTGTGTGGTTTTTCAGCTTAGCCCAAACACTTCATTCCCCAACAAGTGATGCCCCACGTTAGCTTAGGCCTGGGGACATGATTGCTTTGGCTGACCAGGGCACCTTCTCCTTGGGAGGCAAGGCACTGGTTCAGCTTAGACAGCTGGGAACATGATTGCTCAGGGTGGCCAAGGTGCCATTTCCTGGGAGGCAGGATGCTGCTTCAACTTAGGCACTGGGAAGAGCAGACTGTGACTGCTTTGATGGCAAAGGTTCTGTTTTCCTAGGAGACAGGGCACCTCTTCAGTTCAGGCACAGGGAGGTGGGACTGCTCTGGGCAATCCAGGCAGCGTTTCCCAGGGATGCCAAGCATTGCTTCAGCTTTGACACATGGGGGCAGGGCACAGCAGCGACCCAGAGGGGTAGACACAGTGGCTGTACAGCAGCTTGACCCCACAGAGTAGAATGTAGCAGCAGCTCAGTGGTGGGGTGGTGGGCCACTAGGTGGGGGTGGTTCAGCCGCAGCTAAGCCTCAGAGATGGAAGGGTACTGTGGTCACTCAGTCCTGGAGAAGGACATACTCCAGCAATAGTAGTAATCCCATGATGGCATGGCACGGTACACACATGGGCCACAGTGGGTATAGCACAATGTAGGCTCCTTCTCTGGAGGGAACACAGCTGTGTGGACTCCACGCAGCTTCCTCAGCTAGACTTAGAGCCTGTGAAGACTGCAGAGTCCCCCAGTGTTGACTACTGTATGTTTACAAGGTATTGATTGGGACAGCTGGGGTTCCCTTGTTTATCTTTTCCCTGGAGTACGAAGTCCCTCCTGGTTCTGAGCTGATTATGGCTGGGCAATGGGGCAGTGGAGGCCAGCTGTTTCCTTTTGTTCTCTATGTGGCCGTCCTGGGTTTCTGTACTCTACAGCGTTTCTGCTGCAGTTTTGATGTGCTCCAGCACTCTCCTTTAATTTTTTTCATAATAATGTAGTTGGTTATTTATTGTTTTGGCTGTCTTTCTGGAGGAATGACTGCCAAGGGCTTCCAGTTCACCCTCTTGTTGCCATCACTCCCTCCTTCACTCTTGAAGATTAAATTCACCATATATAGAATTCTAGATTGGTGGTTTTTTTCTTTCATTGCTTGCTTTATCAAGCAGGAAAGGAGAGAGAGAAGTGAAATATTTAACTCCTATAGTAATTCTTATTCTTTCTTTATAGGTAAGATGTTTTATTCTCCCTGGCTTCTTTCAAGATTTTTTTGTCTTTGTATTTTCTGCATTTAAATACGATAGGCTGAGATACACACATATTTTGTTTGCCTTTTTGTTGTTGTTTATTTTTGTATTTGTCATGTTTAGGGCTTCCTGAGTTTCATGAATTTGTGGTTGGTGTCTGTCATTAATTTTGGAATGTTCTCAGTCATCATAACTTCAAGTATTTCTTCTGCTTCATACATTCTTTCTTCTTCTAGTAATTCTATTATACTTCTAATTTTTCATAATTCTTGGATATTCTGCTGTATATGTGTGTGTGCATGCATGTGTATGTTTTATTCTTTTTCCTCTGTGCATTTCAGTTTTGGGAGTTTCTATCGACTATCTTCAAGCTCACTGATTATTTCCTTGGCCATGTCCAGTCTACTGATAAACTCATAAAAGTCATTCTTAATTTATGTTACAATGATTTTCATTTCTAGTATTTTCTTTGAACATTTCCTTAGAATTTCCATCTCCTTGTTTATATTAGCCATCTGTTCTTGCATGTGGTCTCCTTGTTTTCATTAAAGCACTTAGCAAGTTAATTATGAATTATTAATTGATAGTTATTAATTATATTTCCCATGTCTGATAATTCCAACTTTGAACTTCTATCTGAATCTGGTTCTGATGCTTGCTTTGTCTCTTCAAGCTGTTTTTTCTTGTCTTTGGCATGCCTTGAATTTTTTTTTAAAGTTGGACATGTGCTATGTTGTATTATTTTGAGAGGTTTCAGTGTGAGTATTTATGTTAATCTTGCTAGGAATTTGGCTATGTTTAGTGTTTGCCGTAGGTGCCAGAGACTTTAAATTCCTATTATATTGTTGTTTTTGTCTTCCCTTTTGACTTTGAGTTTCACTAAATTCTGAGTCTGTTTATTGAAGATTTTTCATCTAAAATCCACTATTCTATGCTGAATCCCTGTTGGTTTGACAGCAAGTTGTGTGTGGGAGGGAAGAGTGCTTGACATCTTATGGTTAAATCTCAGTCTTCTACTGTGTTTATGTCTCTGGGTTGTGACCTTCACAAGTATATCTTAGGTTCCTTCCCACCTCCCACCCCACAGCCCACAAGCCTGGAAGACTAGGGAGCACTAGACTGGGAGATATGACCTCCTGCAGTAGGTGAGATAAAACTTGGTAAATTACTTTCTCCTGAAAATTAAGCCTTCATTATGGAGAATGCTATGTGTGTATTTCATCAGATTACTCTTTATGAGGGGATTTTTTTTTTTTACCCTTTGCCATGTCAGATTAATGAAGGGTTTTTTTTTTTTTTTTTTTTTTTTTTTTTACCCTTTATCATGAAAACCTAGTTTCTAGAGGTAACATTTATAAAAGGGTGAGCACATCTCCTAAGGCTAAGGCTTTTGTAAGTTTCTCAATTACACTAGTTCACACTCAGCTTCCAGGCACTTCATCAAAATCACCATTTAAGTGCACCTACTAGTTTATGGCTCCAGTGGCCCGCTTCACATGAAAACACCTTACTTGTGACTCTGATTTTCCCATCTTCCCAAACTATAGGGTGTTGGTTTATCCTGCAAATTCAGCTTTCTGAAGGATTCATGAAAGTCACTGATCTTCAGTTTTTTTCAACTTTTTATTTTAGGACAGAATTTGACAGCTTCCAAGCTCTTTATATATTGAAGATAAATCTGAAAGTAACTATATATAAATATTCCTTTATATTTGTATCTATATAATTCAAATATATTATGGAAAAATACATTTTAATAAGATCAGAAAAATACTTAGGTTGAATTTAAGAAAAAATGCACGAAGGCCAATTCTTCCTAAATGAATTTCTAAATTTAATACAATTTTAACAAAAATACCAAAGGTATTTTTGGAAGTGGATAAGCTTATTCTAAGATTCATATGAGAAACAAAGAAGAATGACTATTGAAATTCTGAAGCAAATGCATAATGCGGTGGAATCCAGATTTACATAACAAATGTGAGGTAAGTAATAGGGTTGGATAGAATGCAGAATTATTCATTTATTCAATAAATATTTAATATGTGCCAAAAGTAGGTCACACACTGTTGTAAGCATCTTGCATAGTGGAATGAAGAAATCAGAAACAATTATTTGCCCTCACAAAGCTTATATTCTAACAGGGGAAGACAGAGATTATAAAAAATTTGCAAAATATCAAATATATTATCTGATGGAAACTGATATGGAGAAAAAGTAAAGCAGGAAGGGGAATGAGAAATGCTGGGGAGAGGATATAAAATATTAAATTGTGTGGTTAAGAAAAGTTTTACTGATGAAGTGACATTTGAGCGAATGTGTGAAACAAGTCACGGAGTATGCCATGGAGATACTTGTAAATTTTCTAAGAATAGGAAACACTAAGTAAAAAGGTTCTGGTGCAAAAAATAAATGCTTAGTATTATGTTGGTGCAAAAGTAATTGTGTTTTTTGCCATTGAAAGTAATGACAAAAACCACAATTACTTTTGCACCCGCCTAATAATCCTTAGAGTAACCTAAAGGTAAACTAGGAGTTGAAAGAACCACAGTGAAAATGCTAAGCAATGAGGTCAGAGAATTAAGAAGGAAAGGTCATCTGCAGCTATGTAGAGAGTAGATCACTCTAAGAATGTTGACATTTCATCTGAGTTTGATGAGAACCCGTGGAAAGAATTTGAGCAGAGCAGTGTCGTAATCTGACAACTTGAGGGACTTTTTCTATGTTCTGTATTGGGAATAAACTGTTGAAGGGGGAAAGTCAGAAGCAAGAAAATGAATTAGGTTAATGTTATAATAATATCAGTAAAATATGATTTTGCAATAGACAAGGGTAGTAGCAGTAGAGGGAGAATGCAGAGGAGGTAGTTGTAAGAACAAGTAGTGTAAGTTCATGGAAGAAAGATCAGAAGTGAAATTTGGGGCTTGTAAAGTTTGAGATGCCTATGAGACGTTAAAGTAAAATGTCACATATGTACTTTCTTGTATGATTCTACATTTAAAGGGAAAATCTGGGCTGTAGATATAGATTTGGCAATGTTTTAGCATGTAGATATTTAAAGACATAAAACTGGTTGGCTAATGACAGAGTAACAAGGACTAAATCCTGAGACAGTCCATTGGTAGATATTGGAGAGCTTAGAAATAACCAGCAAAGACAACTAAGAAGGATTTGCCAGTGAAGACAGAGGAAAACCAAGAAAATGTGGGAGGCTGTGTAATAAATAATTTTAACTGCCTTTATTCCAAGTTCCTGGGAGGGGATCTCTAAATCCTTGGAATTTCTGAAGTAATAGGAGTGTCTTTGTTATTCAATAATTTTTTTGAACAAAAACAACATGTTATTCATGATGGGTCTCTACGTATCTTACGCCAATAACATGAGTCATGACTGAAATGAGCCATAACAGAAACACCAACCATGTGATTAGAGGGTTGAGGAGTTTTGACTTGAGATATCAATGCAACCTCTGATGAGAAGAGGAGGTTGGATATTGAATTAAACTGAATGGATTAATGGTTCAAACAGTCAGGTCTATGGAATCAAATCCCAATAAAATCTCTGGACCCTGAGACTCACATGAACTTCCTTTATTGACAGTACTCTACATGTTATTGCACACTGATGTTCTAGGAGAGTAATAAGTCCTGAGGACAAGAAAGCTTTTAGTTTGGGACCCTCCCACACCTTGCCCTATGAGCAGATTTCTTTGCATGGTAATGATTTGTATCTTTTTGCTATTAAAACTATATTTGTAAGTACAGCACTTTCCTGAGTTCTGTCAGACATTCTAGTGAATTATTGAATGAGAGGGTAGTGTGAACTCCTTAATTTGTAGAGAGCAGATCAGAGTGGTCTGGGGAACTCCGGGCTTGTGGCTGTGTCTGAAGTGAGGGTAGACTTACAGAGGACTGTATTCTTAACTGGTGCAGTTTGACATAACTATGAATATTTGTATCAGAAGTCAATGCTGCGGCCAAGGGAAGAAAATGTTTCAAGGAGTAGGTAGTCATTATCTGAATCATGTTATATGAGGAATGAGAATGGAGGTTTCTTTTTAACACATGGAAATTATAGTTCACTTTGGAAAACAAAATTTCATTGAGTTAAATTAGTAAAATTTTGATTTGAAAGGCTTCTATCCATAACAGGAGGACAGAAATTTTATAGATTACCCTTTTAAGAAGTTTTACTATCAACCAAAGGAGACGTGTGATTTTAACTGAAGGTAGATGTGCAGTCAAGGGATAATTTTTCTTCAAGATAAGAGATTTCATAGCATGTTTATGCTGATGAAAATATATTGGAAGGAAAACATAGATGACATAAGAAATAGTTGAGATAATGTCTGAGAAAATGTCCTTGGGTGTACGGAAGGCATTAAATTAGTTGCTTTACTGTTAGGGTTGGCCTTGGAAAAAATACAGAAAATGCTTTCATAAGAGCAGAAGAGAAGAAAGAGCATAAGCATAGATGTAGTCAAATGGATAGATGTGGTAGTTTGAACTTATAGAGAAAGTCTCTTTTGATGGCCTCTATCTTTAGTAGAATATAATATAAGGTCATGGAGTGATAGTGAAGATAACATAAGAATGACTGAAGGCTTGAGGAGAAAAAAGCAGGTATGAACCCCAGTCTGCAGTAACGGCTCATGAAAGGATAGAGGTCATGAATTTAAAGTGAAATGAGTCAGCACGGTGACAGTGAGTAGCAATAAGGAGCATGGAGAATACCTGTTCCACAGAGTTAGAAGTGGCTAATAAACATGATAGCAAAATCTGTCATTACCTGAGAAGACTTCCAGGGAAGAAGTGCATTCATGGGAGAATTGGGTTTCTCTTAAATGAATATGGTAGAGTGAACATTTAGGATATTAAGATGTTTGCTGATAACAGATTAATGTAACAGAATAGAAAATATATACATAATTCTGCATATGTGTATATGTGTATGTGCATGCATTCATTATGAAAGTATAATTTCACATCAATGCAGAAAAAATTAGATTATGTAATAAATACCTTATGATAACATGGGGGGGTGAATCTCTACCTTATATTTTATGCCAAGAAATATTCATATGGATCAAATATTTAAATATGAAAAAGTAAATTATAAATTTGTTGGAAGAAAAGAAATTGAAAAATAATTTTAGAATGGGTAAAACATTTCAAAATATTAACAAAAATGCAGGAATCATTATCTATTTTATTGACCAATTTTACCATTTAAGGTTTTAAAAAATATAAAATGTATATAAGATCATGCCATTGCACTCCAGCCTGGGCAAAAAGAGTGAAACTGTCTCAAAAAAAAAAAAAACGAAAAAAGACCAAAAAAAAACCTAGAAATACTATATGACCCAGCCATCCCATTACTGGGTATATGCCAAAGGATTATAAATCATGCTGCATCAAGATACATGCACACATGTTTATTGCGGCACTATTCACAATAGCAAAGATTCGCAATCAACCCAAATGTCCATCAATGACAGACTGGATTAAGAAAATGTGGCATGTATACACCATGGAATACTATGTAGCCATAAAAAAAGGATGAGTTTGTGTTCTTTGTAGGGACTTGAATGTAGCTGGAAACCATCATTGTCAGCAAACTATCACAAGAACAGAAAACCAAACACCGCATGTTCTCACTCCTAGGTGGAAATTGAACAATGAGATCACTTGGACTCAGGAAGGGGAACATCACACACTGGGGCCTATTATGGGGAAAAGGAAGGGGGGAGGGATGGCATTGGGAGTTATACCTGATGTAAATAACGAGTTGATGGGTGCAGCACACCAACATGGCACAAGTATATATTTGTAACAAACCTGCCAGTTGTGCACATGTACCTTAGAACTTAAAGTATAATAATAAAGAAAAAAAAAAAAAAGAAAAAAAGAAACTAAAGAACTAAACCTGAGACATCCAAAATATGGTTCACCCTGTCACTGAACTAGAATGTAAAATGTAAGAAAAAAAAAATTTATAAGAAAAGGCCAAAGGCAAATTGTAAAATGAAAATTTTTTTTACATTACAGAAAATAGCTCATTTCCTTTATTAGTAATCACACACAGTTAATAAGAACAATAACCCATATAAAAATGGGGAAAAAATATGAACAGCCAACTTATTTAAAAAATAAAAATGAAATGCAGCTAGCTTTAGGCATATTACAAGATACTCTGTGACTCATATTAAAATTGCAAACTAAAACTATAAAATTCCCAATTTTACCCATCAATCTGGCAAAAATCAAAAAGTTTGATTTATCATTGTCAGGGAACAGACACTAAGTGTAAGATGGAAAACAAATGGACTATCCATTAATAGGAAACTCTGTTAAATAAGTTATGGTACATTATTACAATGGAATGCTAAATAGCAAATCAAAAGATGAGCTGAATTTTATACACTGCATTTAAATAAAAAAAATTATAATAATTTGAAGAGGAAGTAATATTTGCAAAGAGTAATACTGTGAAGTAAATTATGAAAAGGGCTATTCAAGACTCAGTATATTTTATGTAATAGTCTCTTTGTTAATGAATCAAAGAAAAATATTCATACACACACAAACACACAAATAGGTATGGAGACAAATATTTGTGTAAAATATGTAGGAACATATATCAATACTAATGTGTGCTTCTAAAACGGGGATTTGGAGTCTATGGTAGAATGGGAGACCTTTTGAATTTTATAACATATCTTCTTTTATATCCTATTTATGTTTTCCTCTTCAAAAATTTTAAAGAAATATTTTCAATTATAATACAGCTGGAAACTATTAAAACACTAAGCAGGGAAGTTTCAAAAATATAAATAAAATATTAACTATAAACAAAAACCCTTGGAATATTTAAAAACATACTTGAACTAAATCTTAGAAAATAAAATGTAATAAGACAGAGTATTTCACGAGGTGGTTGAAGAATATTGAGGTAGACCTTTAAGGAGGAGGATGTGGTTTGGTTAATTCTATATTGGGTAAAATATTAAGTTAAGCATATTTGCTAGAAGTTTTTAAAATTAAATAGAATGTATCTCCTCCAAATTTGACATGAAAAAAATTAAAAAATTAACATGTCAATCAAGAAAGATAAAATGAATCACAATAGCAGTAAATAAAAGTCAGAATATATGATGATAGAAAAAATTCCAAATACATCAGTGACTACAATAAATGTAAATGCAGTAACTTATTTAAAGTCAGAGCTACCCATCCCCTATCTCTTTCTCTGTTCAGGAAAAAAAATAAATAAATAAACAAAAGGCAGTTGTATTGCTTTTGCTATTAGAACCAATGTGGTTTTGCAGATTGTGACTTATATTTGGTGAAATTCCTGGTTTGCATATTTTTTCCTAGATATGTGTGTTCTGCTGCTTCAGTCTGTTTTGGCCTCAGCAGAAACTTAAAATGCATGTCCAAAGGTCATGTTGTAGGTCACAACAATGTTCCAGAGTCTCTACCCTCCTCTGAATGCCTGTCTTTGCCATGTATCTATGTAGAGCCCTCCCACTACTCTGACTGTGGCTCTGGCTTTGACTATGTGATTTCCTTTGACCAATGGAATGTTAACAAACATGGCCAAGGGGAGTCTTGGAAAGTGTGTACATACGAGATTTGCCTGCTTCTGCACTCGGCCCATATAAAATAAGAGCACACCTGCTCGAGGAGGAAAGACAAGAACACAGCCAAGTCACAGCAGTCATTCTATGCAAGGCCATCCCACATTAGCCAAAAGCCAGCCGTCCCCTATAACATGTGAACAATTCCCACGAAGTTGGATAAGAAAAATTATCCAATTAACCCACAGATTTGCTTATTGTTTTAAGTCACTGAGTTTTGACATGATTGGTTAGAAAACATTATGGTGCTAAAAGATGAGGCTCGTGGAGTTGGCTTTCTCAGTTAGTGTAGAAAAGTGCAGTGGTGAAATGCCTGTGTTAATATGTTAAGAGACCTCATACATCAATATAAACCAATGAACTCAGGGAAGTGAAACATAATTATCTCACTCACAGTCATTGAAGGACTGTTTTACAATTTTTTTCACCAAATAATCAAAATATGTTTGACTTTTAAAAAGTATCAAAGGTCTAATAACCCCTGCTTTTCCATACTTCTATTAGAATCAGTTTATGCTCCTTCAACTCTTTCTGTTCACCTGCTATGTAATTCTCATTTTCCAGTCTTATCCTGCTGTCTGACAGTTGCCTTCTCTTTTCTAGCTCTCCTGCCTCTGTTTAACCTGCCAACACCTTTTGTTTTCCCTTCCATGCATCAGGAAAAGGAAGATAACTTGGCATACCTGCCAGAGACTTATGACAGTAATATATGAGCAGGGTGCTTCACTGATGTCGTAGGATAAAACAGTACCCTCAAGAAGACAAACCCTCTGTCATTTGGTTTCCAGGGATACAAACATATCTAAAAATGCAGAGCTAAATACACTTTAAAATAAGAAATTCTTTTAATAATTGAAGTGTAGAAAATGATATAGAGGGAAAAACAAGGCTTTGGAGCCAGACACTGCTGAGAGTGAATTCTGACAACCATTTACTCCAGGCAAGTTACTTAACTGCTTGACTATCCCTTTTATCTTCTGAAAGATGTGAGGATTATACGAGACAGAATAGCTAAACTCCTGGCACAACCAGCATGTTTCTTCTCCTGTCTCTCTGGCTTCACCAACAACTAAGGCTTTTTTCATTTTTAACATTATTCCTAAATATCCCCCAAATCCTTCAGCAATTCTGCTGTGTCTCAGCCTCTTCAAAGTGGTATTCATTCTGAGCCAGATCTCTTTAAGAGCAAAAACCCTGTGGTTACTTGGACTTAACTGCCTAATAGGACAAAAGAAAGAGAAAGTTATAATGTTTTCATAAATTCTACTTGGATACATTTTCAAATTGGAATATTTTATCCTCACATGAAACTAATACTTTCACTAATCACTAACAGTGTTAAATTCCACAACTTGCAGAAGAAATCTGGATGACTACTTGCTAATTATGAAAACACTATTAGACACAATTATGTAACATAATGGGCTATAACTAATCAATTGGATTGATAAGCTTATGGAAGATGAGGATGGTCATATCCTGCAGGAACATCTTATGCGATGAGTATGTGACAAAGTAAAAATTTCATATCTTGGTTGACTGATACTAGTTTTTCTGACTGCTTATTTTACTAAATTACCATCTATTGAAATATCATCTTGATTTAAGGTCTCAATGTGTGCCACAACCTGCTTCATAGACATTGATGTGTAAATGTTAAAGTGTGCAATTCTTTTTGATCAATAAGGCAGCTTTCTTGTTCTTACAATATTCCATAATAGGACAATGGCAAAGAGGAACATGATCATATCAAATGAAGCACTAGTACTTATGCCACAGCCGAAAGATAAAAACAGAAGCTACTATTTATTGAATGCTTTCGGTGTGCTAAGTACTCTGCGCACATTACTTTAATTTTAACGAAAATCTTTCATGGTAAATATCTTTAGCCCATCTTACAGGGTGAAGGTACCAATAATTTGAGAATAAGTAAGTTTCCAAAGTTAAAAATAGAATGGGTATGTTTGTATACATTTGGCCACAACATTATTAAACCAACAACAAAGTAACCATAATAACAATCACCCAGACCCACTTTTGCTGCACCCATCTGAAAATAATATTCCCACAAATTTCTCTCTCCCTCCATATTATAATCCTTTTATATCCTAGCCAATCTTAGATGCTGTCAATTTTTCCTCCTTATATTTCCTCCCCTCAGAATTCACCTGCCACCTTACCTTACTCATTTGCTATTTGTGTTATTCAGGCAAACTGCTTATGTTCTTCTTAAAGGGTTTTAGGGAAGAGAATTTTCATGTCAATGGCCAGGTGAAGGTTGAATTTAAAAGTGAAGATGAGGAGAAGTTGAAGAATGGGATTCTTTTCAACTTTTCAAAGACATAAAACAAATAAGAAGATACTGGATTAAGAATCAAATATCAGAATATAGTTAATGAATTAGAGTTTGGGTTGCCATAAGAAGCACGTAAGTGCAACATCATGCTTTGTTAGTCATTTTGTCTATGGACAAAATAGATAGGAAAAATTCTTACAGTCCAATATAACAAATTAATGAATTACTTTTAAGTATATTTTTGGTACATCAATGTTAATAAAAAGTGAAGAAACATTTAGTTCAGTCATTCTTGTATGAAATATGAGAAAGAAAAATGGTAGGAACTCAGACTTGCTTTTTATGGAATTAATCTTAAATTCCTCAGAGTTTTGGTTCCAGATTTTTACATCTACAGGGAACAAAGGCAGAATAACATAAAAAATGTTCATTTCATTTGTTGCATGTTACTTTTTTGGGGGGTGCTTTGTAAAACTTACACAAGAGCACCATGAGTTTTCAGGAATTCTACAATGATGTTGACATCTTGCTCTTATCTAGTAGTAATGATCCAAGTTGGAAGTTGCCACCAGAGCATAATTCCTGCTAAATGATAAACTAGGTATTGGTGAGATAATATAATATCTATGTATACCTGAAGCAGAAGACTTTAGCTTGTCAGAGTCATCTTATCTAATGAAATCTGGAAACAACCTGTTCTAATAAGGAAACATAGTTTTTATTTTATATCACTCCTCTTTGGATTTTCCTACCATGTTCTTCCCAAACATGGCCTGAATCTCAATTCTATTTCTCTGGAAGATTTAACCGGTTATGTTATAGCACTTTGCTTGATATTACACTTTTGTTTTTCTTTCCCTTCAGAATCCCATTTTCTCATATTTCCACCAATTTTTCCAGGGAACAGTTTCTGATAAATCACTTTTGTGCGAAACTTCATCCCAGGATTTGCTTCTGGGGAACCCAAGTTGAGACAAGCATACATTAAAAATGTGAACACTTGTAATCATCAGGATAATCTACTTAGACTTTATTGAGTATCTATTTTCTTGGCACTCTGAAGGCACATTTTGGCATGGTTTGTATTCTCTATACTAAAATTTTCCTGGAGTTGATATTTGAATATTTTTCATTCACTTGTTTCAAGTTTAGGTAACACATAGAATCAAATATTTAAAATTGCATATGATTTGTGCCCTGAAGAACTTTCCAGATTATTGAAACTAGTTCTAGTCTTTCAGAGATGCTTCAAGAGAAGCTAAACAGTTTAGCCATAATTGTAGAACTTAATAGAGGTAAAATCCACAATTAGAAGCTTTTTCTCTTTATTTTTTTTTTCCTAGCCAGTACCCAGTGGTGTCTTCCTGTTATAAAATGAACACATTTTTCCCCTTTATCTGCCTTTGGTGGAGATACAGAACAGCTGGTCACCATCCTTCCCATTTGGTTAAAGAGTGCAGGAATGGATTATTATGGAAATCACTTCCTTCCCTCCAGTCTAGAAGGTGCTGACTCCACTTAAAGGAAAGAGCAATAGAGGGGAAACTTTCAATGCTGCTGGCCTGCTTCCATGTAGTCTGTGGATAATGGAGCTCTTTGATGTCTGGCACATTCATAACCACTGAACTCAGCTTTGCAGTCAACAGAAGAGCTATTTTACACTGCTTCTGATGTGATGAAATAACTTAACTAGACATGGTTAATCACATAGCTGGTGATTATGCCATGCAAGGAAAAGCCACTAAAGTAAGCTGACTGCCTCTATGAAGAACAAAGGAAAACTCCCTAGCAGGCATACACATAGCTGATTCAAGTGCTCTGGCATGACTCGGTTTTTTACCATCCAGATTCACTCTTGCTATTTTAACAACATGAAACATAATCATCACTGTGTCCATGACAACTCTGCATGCCTGCCTGACTTGCCTATTGCTTATCCTGTATGACAGTCATAAGTTTCCTTCACTCTGTTCCAGAGATATCTGACTTTGATCACACTACCAGGCTGAAAACCAACCATAATTGGAACTAAAGCAGAGAAAGCTCTTTTGTAAAAGTGTAATTCCACTTAGGTCATCTGTTTATTGCTTTGCCCAAAACATCTAGATTTTCAGATGATTTGACTGGTATTACAAATGCAAATCCTATAATAAATGAGTGTCCCTGTAGGTCAGCAGCATCAAGGGAAAATATGATCTGGAGAGAATAGCACTGACAAGTTGGTTTATTAGTTCAGCTGGCTTTAAAGACCAGCCAAGGTCCTGTTTTCAACTAGATTGTTTATTTGCATCAACTATTTCAAGAAAATAAACAAACTGGATCTAGTAGAGCAGATTCTTTCTATGTAGAGGAAATTCTAACTTTTCCAACTCTGAATGAATGGCAAGCTAATGAAATATATATTCAAGTATTTACAAAAGCTTGACAACGAAACAAATCAATGGTCTTGAAATTAAACTAGAGTTGTGGTATAGAATTACATTTTTCAATGTAACCACAGACTAAATAAAAAATAAGTTGTCTTTTAAAAACTTTCCAAGAAGTCTTTGGTGGACTCTCTAATGTTGGTTAAACATAGAGGGCACTATTATTCTAAAAACGATCCAAGGAACAATATAGGCCTAAGAAGGTACAGTTTCAGTAATTGGGATGCCAATTCCAGAAAAATTTTAGAGAAAATTAACCAGTGCTATGAAAATAATTGGGGTTTCGTGCTTAGGTGAGTAAGCTTTTAGGAGGTAGTGTGACAAATCACTAAAAGCTCATTCAATACAAGAAAAGTTGTATTTTTCAATAATACAATAATTTGTTTAACTGTAATCAAAAATAAAATAGCAGCAGACTATTAAAAGTTTAATTACAGGTGTTTTCAGTGTCTACATTATGATATGGAATGACAAGGAAACTCATCAGGCACGCTGTGCTCTAGTTTCCTCATCAATAAACTTATGAGACTCAGTCAAAAATATTTATAGGATTCCCATTATGTACCGCAGAATTTAAAGTGGTAGGCCAAACAGGCAAGTCTTCGCCCTCTTAGAATTTATACTCTTGAACAAGAAATATAACAGATATGTGGATATGAAGATAATTTCAGGTGGTGGGAACGATTCTGAAGACAATTCTGTAATATGACATGACAAGGACCTGGGAAGAAAGAGTTGCTTTAGTTTGGGTAATCAAGGATAATATTAGGAGGTGGTGTTTCAGCTGAAACCTGGTGGGTTTGAAGGAAGTCATACAAATACCTGGTAGCAAGAAGTGTTTGGAGGAGAGAATTCCAGCCAGCACTAAGGGCCAAAGCCAAACAAAGGCCATCGACAATATCAAATTTATGATAGAGGCATACAAAGAAAGCCAGGAGAGTAGGTAAAGAAAAGCATAATTGGTCAGGTCAGAGAAACTGGAAGAAACTAGATGCGTGGCATTTGGACTGTGGTTTGGAATGTGGATTTGAGTCACTGTATTGGGAAAGCATCAGAAGATTTTTAGTAAGAGAGTGAGTGAGACAGTACTTACATATTCTAAAGAGACCCCTGGTATTTGAAGTAGAATTGATTCTAATATAGCAAGAACGGAAGGAGTAAGACCAGTGAGGAAAATATTAGTTAACCGGGACTGAGAGTAAGATATTTTGGATTAGGGCAGTTAGACTAGATCAGAAATTCTCCATCTTTCTGGCACAATGGATTAGTTGCCAGTCTATAAACGTCTCTCAAACTAACGTTTATAAACAAATAAAATTAAATGTAGAGAATGAAAAAACTAGTATATTCAAATGTAATCAAAATGTTTCTAAAATATGTCAATACATTAAATAACAAGCTTTCATGTAAACAATATGTTAAACTGTAAAGTGGTATAAAATATCTGATTTATATTAATGACTAGGTGCTTCTAATATTACTGCAGTTAGTGC
This sequence comes from Macaca mulatta, assembly GCF_049350105.2. Lineage (NCBI taxonomy): Eukaryota > Metazoa > Chordata > Mammalia > Primates > Cercopithecidae > Macaca > Macaca mulatta. Next base: position 111,678,297 of record NC_133420.1, on the reverse strand, counting down.
TACAGTCATGATTTAAAAAAATGCTAAATCTTAAAGATGTCTAAAAATAAAGATGTAAATTTTCTCTTAGAAATTCACAGATTCTTGAACTCCAGGTGACATTCCCTCGCTAAATGATTTCTATAGAAAGGAACTTGCACTTGGTCATTCTAATTCATTTGCAAGGTAAATTATCATTGATAATGCTGGAGGAAAACAATAATTTCCTATGCCATCGGTCATATATTTGATCATGGCTGCAATTTCCTCAGTGAGATAGTTGGGATATTTTTCCCCTCCAAATCTCAGGTTGAAATGTAATCCTCAGTGTTGGAGGTGGGGGAGGCCTGGTGGGAGGCGTTTAGATCAAGGGGGCATATCCCTCATGAATGGCTTAGCACCATCCCCTTGGTGATGAATTTTCACAAGATCTAGTTGTTTGAAAGTGTGTAGAACCTCCCTCCTTGCTCTTGCTCTCTCTTATTCCACTCTGGTAATGTGAGATGCCTGCTCCCTCTTTGCCCTCTGCCATGATTGTGTTTCCTGAGGCCCTCACCAGAAGCAGACGCTTGTACAGCCTACAGAACCGTGAGCCCACTATATCTGTTTTCTTTGTAAATTACCCAGCTCCAAATATTTCTTTATAGAAACACAAGAACGACCTAACATACTCAGTTTACACAACTTTTTCTTCTTCCAATGAACCCTTTCTGGGGAGCTCAAATTCAGAGTAGCTACACCTTTTTATCTCTAAAAAGAGTTTTGTTGCCTACAAGATAAATTCTACATATTTTTCACTTAACCAAGATACTGCGACTTCTCTTACAGTTAACTTCCACTACGGAGGCAACAGTATTAATATAATTCAATGTCAAAATTTAGATGTCAGGTGTGAACAAACAACAAAACCAGGGCTTTGCTATCCTATATGTCCATTATTGATTTGAAAACATCATTTAATAGAATTAGTGTGTACATTTTTGTTGATTTGAAAACATTATTTAATAGTGTGCATTAGTGTGTACATTAAGTAGTGTGTACATTTTTAGCTCCTGTTTTTGTTTTTTTGTTGTTTGAGATGGAGTTTTGCCCTTGTGCAATGGCATAATCTCGGCTCACCACAAACTCTGCCTCCCAAGTTCAAGCGATTCTCCTGCCTCAGCCTCCTGAGTGGCTAGGATTACAGTCATGCACCACCATGCCCCACTAATTTTGTATTTTTACTAGAAATGGGGTTTCTCCATGTTGGTCAGGCTGGTCTCGCTCTCCCAACCTCAGGTGATCTGCCCACCTTGGCCTCCCAAAGTGCTGGGATTACAGGTATGGGCCACCATGCCCGGCCTTAGCTCCTATTTATATACAGAAACACTTTCTTCTCTCTTAGCAGAAACAATGGGAAAAATCTGACTAGGAATGAAATGTCCTATGTTTTGGTCTTGGATCATCTCAATTGTTTGATGGCCTTTGGCAAATTATATGACTCATCTGTTTCCTCACTTAAAATCTAAACTTAAAGTGCATCTGCTTTATATCCTACCACCTCTAGAATTTTACATTTCTAAGAAAAACTAAACAGATTAAATAAAATGGAACAAATTTCTTCACACTATTGATATCATTATATGGTGTATTCCTCATAGTTATTGTGTTTGTTCGATTATATTACACATTGAAGGAGAGTTCCAATTGTTTTGACAGGCTTGTCACTTTTATTAGCTCACAGATATTACATATGAAAGTCATAATTTTTAATACTGATGTTTGTCTCTGAGATATGAAACAGTTTCTCCTACATGTCTTTAGTATTCATTTTATTTTACATAAATTTTGTTCAATACTCAATTTTCCTTTCCTATAATACTTTGAGCAACCATTGCTTTCAAAGTAATTTTCTAATAAATAATGCAAGTAGCAATTGGGGGGGGGGATTTGGGCTTTAATTATAAAAACAAAACGTGAAAATACAATAATCTTCTCTTTCTAATCTTAAATTTTATTTATGCATCTAGCCTTAAACACAAGTATGGGTCATATGCCCTATGCCCCTAAATCCATCAGGACCAACCTAATGAGAATCAGATCTTGTCAACCCACTGTTAACCACTTCAGTGAGCCATTTTGGCATCACAAAATCTAAGAGTCCATGACAGAATATATAAATTAGCTAATATGGCTAGTGTAATACGATTTGAGTGTTGAAAGCTAAATTTCTGTGACAGGTATCATAAAATATCACATGGCATTTATCATGAAGATATACTCAAAATGTTTAGATAAACATAGAGTTTTAAGTGTCTACTATCATTTTGGAAACTAAGGAAAGATGACTTCAATGTTTACTTTTTGGCCAAAATTAACAGGCATATCTTCATCAAGGAGATAAACCCAACATCAATGCAAGACTGTTAATAATCAATGAGTCTTGCATACCTACATACCAGTTAATCTATTTTTTTCTGAAGGAACATGAGACAAGATGAAAGGTATTACAAAGGACACACATAGTTGTTTTTATTACATAAAGAGTTTGAGGGAATTGATGAGAAGGAAGTTTGACTATATTAATGTCATCTTTGATATAATATAAACATAAGATAGGAGCAAAATGGCACAATTGAACCATGATTCTTGGGAACAGCTACTTATTAATCTAATTTCTCATTTTACAAGGCTGTCATCTAGGGCCAGTTACTTAAAGTTTGTCTGTGGCTTCGTTTTCTAATCTGTAAACACAGTCATGATGACAGTGACTAACAGAACTCCCATTAAGGAACAATGGAGTAATTCATGGGACAAAATGCTTTGCAATTGATTAGACACTAAATGAATGTTAGTTTTCTTCTTTTCAAAATAGTGCCTCTATTTGCTAGAGTTGTAGTAACTAAATGGAGTTACTCCTTAATAGTCAGGCATTATACCATAGTAGGATGTCCTGGATAAAATTCCTTTTTTGCTTGGTTTTGATCTTCCATATCTTTATTTCCTCTTTTTCCACACCATTGTCTGTCTGCTTTCCTTCATTAATGTTTTATTTTCTGTTTTCTCAAACTGGTATGGCTTATACCAATCATATTTTTACTCTTCTTCCCTTCCTTTATCGCTGATATTTCTCCTTCCTCCTGCTCTTGTCTCCTTCTCTTTCCTGCTCATCATTGCTTTCCTTCTTCTCTTTGGTGCAGGTTCAACACTCATTTGTACTGTGACCTCATATGCCAGAGTGGGTTTAGTTGCATGCTTGTCTTTCCAGCCAATCTCAGCACACTTTGATCTTACAGTGACCTGACCAATCATGGCATTTCTTTGATTTTTCTCAACAGCTCTTCCAAACTTCTGCCTGCAAATTTTGCATTCTCTAGAATTCCATTTGTTTAAAGATGCCATTGTTTAGGTGCCAAATATCTGAGGTTTTGTTATATGAACAAATATTTTTATATTTTAAATCAGGGAAATTTAACAATGCTCCAGTTGCTTAAATAATTCTTAATAAATATACACTGAAGACTTAATGCAAAACAAGTTATATGAAAAAAATTAAGAAAATGGCAAATATGAAAAAGATGCATATATTTTATTGCTTAAGAACAATAACTTGTTTTAGTTCTGAAAAACATTTACTGAAATGCCCTCCCTCAGATGGTAAAGTAAGCAACTTAATAATTTTATGAAAGTCATTTTTACCCATCTCATGTGCTTGTTTAAACTATCGTTATAATTAGGATGGAGAACTGTTGGTAAAAAGAACACCAGAAAATCATAACTTGGAGGGGGCGCCCAAGATGGCCGAATAGGAACAACTCTAGCCTCCAGCTCCCAGCATGAGTGACACAGAAGATGGGTGATTTCTGCATTTTCAACTGAGGTACTGGGTTCATCTCACTGGGGCATGTCCAACAGTCAGTGCTGGTCAGTGGGTGCAGCCCAACCAGTGAGAGGGGAAGCAGAGCGAGGCATCACCTCACGTGAGAAGCACAAGAGGGAAGGGAATTCCTTTTCCTAGCCAAGGGAAACTGAACACACAACACCTGGAAACTCGGATAACTCCCACACTAATATTGTGCTTTACCAAGGGTCTTAGCAAATGGCACACTAGGAGATTATATCCCACACCTGGCCCAGAGGGTCCCACGCCCACGCAGCCTCCCTCATTGCTAGCACAGCAGTCTGAGATCTAACTGCAAGGGGGCAGCAAGGCTGGGGGAGGGGCGCCTGCCATTGCTGAGGCTTAAGTAGGCAAACAAAGCTGCCCAGACGCTCAAATTGGGTGAAGCCCACCACAGTTCAAGGAGGCCAGACTGCCACTGTAGACTCCAACTCTGGGGACAGGGCATAGCTAAACAACAAGCAGCAGAAACCTCTGCAGATGTAAATGTCCCTGTCTGACAGCTTTGAAGACAGCAGTGGTTCTCCCAGCACAGAGGCTGAGATCTGAGATCGGACAGACTGCCTGCTCAAGTGGGTCCCTGACCCCTGAGTAGCCTAACTGGGAGACATCCCACACTAGGTGCAGAACGACACCTCACATGGTTGGGTACGCCTCTGAGACAAAGCTTCCAGAGCAAGAATCAGATAGCAACACTTGCTGTTCAGCAATATTCTATCTTCTGCAGCCTCCGCTGCTGATACCCAGGCAAACAGGGTCTGCAGTGGACCTCAAGCAAACTCCAACAGACCTGCAGCTGAGGGTCCTGACTGTTAGAAGGAAAACTAAAAAACAGAAAGGACACCCATACCAAAACCCCATCAGTACGTCATCATCATCAAAGACCAAACGCAGATAAAACCACAAAGTTGGGAAAAAGCAGTGCAGAAAAGCTGGAAATTCAAAAAATCAGAGCACATCTCCCCCTCCAAAGGAACGCAACTCATCGCCAGCAACGGAACAAAGCTGGACGGAGAATGACTTTGACAAGTTCAGAGAAGAAGTCTTCAGTTGATCAAACTTCTCAGAGCTAAAGGAGGAACTATGTAACCAGTGCAAAGAAACTAAAAACCTTGAAAAAAGAATGGATGAATGGATAACTAGAATGATCAATGTAAAGAAGACCATAAAGGAACTGATAGAGATGAAAACCATGACATGAGAACTACGTGACAAATGCACAAGCTTCAGTAACCAATTTGATCAACTGGAAGAAAGAGTATCAGTGATTGAAGATCAAATGAATGAAATGAAGTGAGAACAGAAGTGTAGAGAAAAAAAGAGTAAAAAGAAATGAACAAAGCCTCCAAGAAATATGGGATTATGTGAAAAGACCAAATCTACATCTGATTGGTGTGCCTGAAAGTGATGGGGAAAATGGAACCACGTTGGAAAACAAACACTCTGCAGGATATCATCCAGGGGAACTTCCCCAACCTAGTAAGGCAGGCCAACATTAAAATTCAGGAGATACAGAGAACACCACAAAGATACTCATCAAAAAGAGCAACTCTAAGACATATAATTGTCAGATTCACCAAAGTTGAAATGAAGGAAAAACTGTTAAGGGCAGCCAGAGAGAAAGGTCAGGTTACCCACAAAGGGAAGCCCATCAGACTAACAGCAGATCTCTCGGAAGAAACTCTCCAAGCCAGAAGAGAGTGGGGTACAATATTCAACATTCTTAAAGAAAAGAATTTTAAACCCAGAATTTCATATCCAGCCAAACTAAGTTTCATAAGTGAAGGAGAAATAAAATCCTTTAGAGACAAGCAAATGCTTAGAGATTTTGTCACCACCAAGCCTGCCCTACAAGAGATCCTGAAAGAAGCACTAAACATGGAAAGGAACAACAGGTACTAGCCACTGCAAAAACATGCCAAAATGTAAAGACCATTGAGGCTAGGAAGAAACTGCATCAACTAACGAGCAAAATAACCAGCTAATATCATAATGACAGGATCAAGTTCACACATAACAATATTAACCTTAAATGTAAATGGACTAAATGGTCCAATTAAAAGACACAGACTAGCAAATTGGATAAAGAGTCAAGACCCATCAGTTGTCTGTATTCAGGAGACCCATCTCACATGCAGAGACACACATAGGCTCAAAATAAAGGGATGGAGGAAGATCTACCAAGCAAATGGAAAACAAAACAAAAAAAAAGCAGGGGTTGCAATTCTAGTCTCTGATAAAACAGACTTTAAACCATCAAAGATCAAAAGAGACACAGAAGGCCATTACATAATGGTAAAGGGATCAATTCATCAGGAAGAGCTAACTATCCTAAATATATATGCACCCAATATAGGAGTACCCAGATTCATAAAGCAAGTCCTCAGAGACTTACGAAGTGACCTAGACTCCCATACAATAATAACAGGAAACTTTAATACCCCACTGTCAACATTAGACAGATCAATGAGACAGAAAGTTAACAAGGATATCCAGGAATTGAACTCAACTCTGCACCAAGTAGATCTAATAGACATCTACAGAACTCTCCACCCCAAATCAACAGGATATACATTCTTCTCAGCACCACATCACACTTATTCCAAAATTGACCACATAGTTGGAAGTAAAGCACTCCTCAGCAAATGTAAAAGAACAGAAATTATAACAAACTGTCTCTCAGACCACAGTGCAATCAAACAGGAACTCAGGACTAAGAAACTCAATCAAAACTGCTCAACTACACGAAAACTGAACAACCTGCTCCTGAATGACTGCAGGGTACATAACAAAATGAAGGCAGAAATAAAGATGTTCTTTGAAACCAATGAGAACACAGATACAACATACCAGAATCTCTGGGACACATTTAAAGCAGTGTGTATAGGGAAATTCACAGCACTAAATGCCCACAAGAGAAAGCTGGAAAGATCTAAAATTGACACGCTAACATCACAATTAGAAAAACTAGAGAAGCAAGAGCAAACACATTCAGAAGCTAGCAGAAGGCAAGAAATAACTAAGATCAGAGCAGAACTGAAGGAGATAGAGACACAAAAAAACCCTCCCAAAAATCAATGAATCCAGGAGCTGGTTTTTTGAAAAGATCAACAAAATTGATAGACTGCTAGCAAGACTAATAAAGAAGAAAAGAGAGAAGAATCAAATAGATGCAATAAAAAATGATAAAGGGAATATCACCACCAACCCCACAGAAATACAAACTACCATCAGAGAATACTATAAACACCTCTGTGCAAATAAACTAGAAAACCTAGAAGAAATGGATAATTTCCTGGACACTTACACTCTTCCAAGACTAAACCAGGAAGAAGTTGAATCCCTGAATAGACCAATAGCAGGCTCTGAAACTGAGGCAATAATAGCCTACCAACCAAAAAAAGTCCAGGACCAGATGGATTCACAGCCGAATTCTACCAGAGGTACAAGGAGGAGCTGGTACCATTCCTTCTGAAACTATTCCAATCAAAAGAAAAAGAGTGAATCCTCCCTGATTCATTTTATGAGGCCAACATCATCCTGATACCAAAGCCTGGCAGAGACACAACAAAAAAAGAGAATTTTAGACCAATATCCCTGATGAATACTGATGCAAGTATCCTCAATAAAATACTGGTGAACCGAATCCAGCAGCACATCAAAAAGCTTACCCTCCATGATCAAGTGGGCTTCATCCCTGAGATGGAAGGCTGGTTCAACATACATAAATCAATAAATGTAATCGAGCATATAATCAGAACCAAAGACAAAAACCACATGATTATCTCAATAGATGCAGAAAAGGCCTTTGACAAAATTCAACAGCCCTTCATGCTAAAAACTCTCAATAAATTTGGTATTGCTGGAACATATCTCTAAATAATAAGAGCTATTTATGACAAACCCACAGCCAATATCATACTGAATGGGCAAAAACTGGAAGCATTCCCTTTGAAAACTGGCACAAGACAGGGATGCCCTCTCTCACCACTCCTATTCAACATAGTGTTGGAAGTTTTGGCTAGGGCAATCAGGCAAGAGAAAGAAATCAAGGGTATTCAGTTAGGAAAAGAAGAAGTCAAATTGTCCCTGTTTGCAGAGGACATGATTGTATATTTAGAAAACCCCATTGTCTCAACCCAGAATCTCCTTAAGCTGATAAGCAACTTCAGAAAGGCTCAGGATACAAAATCAATGTGCAAAAATCACAAGCATTCTTATACACCAGTAACAGACAGAGAGCCAAATCATGAATGAACTCCCACTCACAATGGCTTCAAAGAGAAGAAAATACCTAGGAATCCAACTTACAACAGATGTAAAGGACCTCTTCAAGGAGAGCTACAAACCACTGCTCAATGAAATAAAAGAGAACACAAACAAATGGAAGAACATACCATGCTCATGGATAGGAATAATCAATATTGTGAAAATGGCCATACTGCCCAAGGTAATTTATAGATTCAATGCCATCCCCATTAAGCTACCAATGACTTTCTTCACAGAATTGGAAAAAACTGCCTTAAAGTTCATATGGAACCAAAAAAGACCCCACATTGCCAACACAATCCGAAGCCAAAAGAACAAAGCTGGAGGCATCATGCTACCTGACTTCAAACTATACTGCAAGGCTACAGTAACCAAAACAGCATGGTACTGGCACCAAAACAGAGATATAGACCAATGGAACAGAACAGAGCCCTCAGAAATAATACCACACATCTACAGCCATCTGATCTTTAACAAACTGGACAAAAACAAGAAATGGGGAAAGGATTCCCTATTTAATAAATGGTGCTGGGAAAATTGGCTAGCCATAAGTAGAAAGCTGAAACTGGATCCTTTCCTTACTCCTTATACAAAAGTTAATTCAAGATGGATTAGAGACTTAAATGTTAGACCTAAAACCATAAAAACCCTAGAAGAAAACCTAGGTAATACCATCCAGGACATAGGCATGGGCAAGGACTTCATGTCTAGAAAACCAAAAGCAACGGCAACAAAAGCCAAAATTGACAAATGGGATCTAATTAAACTAAAGAGCTTCTGCACAGCAAAAGAAACTACCATCAGAGTGAACAGGCAACCTACAGAATGGGAGAACATTTTTGCAATCTACTCATCTGACAAAGGGCTAATATCTAGAACCTATAAAGAACTCAAACAAATTTACAAGAAAACAAACAAACAAACAAACAAAAAACCCATCAAAAAGTGGGCAAAGGATATGAACAGACATTTCTCAAAAGAAGACATTCATACAGCCAACAGACACATGAAAAAATGCTCATCATCACTCACCATCAGAGAAATGCAAATCAAAACCACAATGAGATACCATCTCACACCAGTTAGAATCACTATCATTAAAAAGTCAGGAAACAACAGGTGCTGGAGAGGTTGTGGAGAAATAGGAACATTTTTACATTGTTGGTGGGACTGTAAAGTAGTTCATCCATTATGGAAAACAGTGTGGCAATTCTTCAAGGATCTAGAACTAGAAATACCATTTGACCCAGCCATGCCATTACTGGGTATATACCCAAAGGATTATAAATCATGCTGCTATAAAGACACATGCACACATACGTTATTGCAGCACTATTCACAATAGCAAAGACTTGGAGTCAACCCAAATATCTATCAGTGACAGAGTGGATTAAGAAAATGTGGCACATATACACCATGGAATACTATGCAGCCATAAAAAAGGATGAGTTCGTGTCCTTTGTAAGGACATGGATGCAGCTGGAAACCATCATTCTCAGCAAACTATCGCAAGAACAGAAAACCAAACATCGCATGTTCTCACTCATAGGTGGGAATTGAACAATGAAATCACTTGGACACAGGAAGGGGAACATCACACCCCGAGGACTATTGTGTGGAGGGGGGAGGGGGGAGGGATAGCATTAGGAGATATAGCTAATGTAAATGACGAGTTAATGGGTGCAGCACACCAACATGGCACATGTATACATATGTAACAAACCTGCACGTTGTGCACATGTACCCTAGAACTTAATAAAAAAAATCATAACTTGCAAAAAATATGGGAAAGTATATAATAGCAATTCCTAAAAGGACTATTGAAGTAATTACTCACATTGACTTAGAAAGTTCATGATAGATTTGCATGTATATTCATCACCATTTTATTCATTTGCAAACGGGACACAATGTAACTCAATTGTTATCCATTCTCACTCTCTCATTTTTTCTCTGTATTGATATATTTTGTATTTAAATATATTGATATATTTTATATTTAAATAACTGACCTACAAATTTCACCTGGGGAAAGAGCAAAAACATTTGGCCAGGCATAGTCACTCACTTCTATAATTGCAGCACTTTGGGAGGCAGAGATGGGAGGATTGATTGAGTTCAAGAGTTTCAGACCAGCCTAGGAAAGATAGCAAGACTTCATCTCTACTAAAAATAATTTTAATAATTATCTGGGCATGGTAGCACTCACTTGTAGTCTCAGCTACATGGGAAACTGAGGTAAGAGTATAGCTTGACCCCAGGAGTTTGAGGCTGCAGTGAGTCATGGTCACCTGGGAGTCAGAGCAAGACCCTGTCTCTCAAAAAACATTGCTTTGAAGATCCTTACCAAGTAGTATGACATCATTTGTGACACTGAACTGTTACTACACTGACTATAGCTGTAAAATCCAGTGGTTTGGTCCTTTACGAAATGTAGCTGAAGGCTCTCTGGGTCAGCTTCCTTTATAAATAGAAAGGGGAAAGGGAAGAAAATTACATTTATAATGTGTGTAGGAAATTTTCCAAGGAGTTTAAGAAAGGAAGGAAGGAAGAGGAAAGGAAGGAGGGAGAAAGGGAGGGAAGAATGAAGAAAAGAAGAGAAAAGAAAAGGCTTTCTTCACCCTTACATTGAAAGTTGAAACCTAAGATACTCTAACAAAATTTAGATCTTGACATGTTGGTGTAAAAGTTGTACTAATTTGGAGGTGTCTGAGACTTCAATTGTGGGGCTCCTAGAGGAGGAAGATTGAACATGAATGCCATTTGTGTGTCAAACCCTTTGGGAAATTTCTGAGAATCTGAGAACTGTCTCTTACAAATCACCCTATTCTTGACATTGGATGGAACCTGAAAATCCATCTGTTAGAAGTGAATTCTTTATAGTCTTTATTTGAAGCTGTTATTCCTTTGTAAGCATAACTTCCCCTAAGATGGAATCATTTATGCTGTTTCAATCACTTACAATGTGAATAAAAATAGCTAACATTTCATTTTGGCTAGAATAAGAATAGTCCCATGAAAGAGTGTGCTACTAAATGAAGACGGACAAGTATATCACTAAAGGTATGTATATTTGTCTATTCTTTCATTGCCATAAAGAAATACCTGTGACTGGGTAATTTATAACAAAAGAGGTTTAAGTGGCTCCTGGTTCTGCAGGCTGTACAGGAAGCATGGGGCATCTGCTTCTAGGAAGGCCTTATTAAGGCAAAGCAGGAGCAGGCATCTTACATAGCCAGAGCAGGAGCAGGAGAGTGAGCCGGAAGGTGCCACATACTTTTAAATGACCAGATCTCATGAGAACTCACGATCTCGAGGACAGTGCCTTGGGGGAAGGTGCTAAACTATTCATAAGAAACCATCTCCATGATGCAACCATCTTCTACTAGACCCCACCTCCAACTTTGGGGATTACATTTTACTATGAGATTTGGGTGGGAATGCACATCCAAACTCTATCATTCCTCCCCTGGTATTTCTCAAATCTCATGTCCTTCCTGCATTTCAAAGTACAATCATGCCTTCTAAATAATCTCTGGTCTTAACTCATTTTATGTGCAAAGTCTCTTCTGAGACAAGGCTAGTCCCTTCCACCTATGAGCCTGTAAAATAAAAAACAAATTTGTTATTTTCAAGATACAGTAGGAGTATAAGCATTGGGTAAACATTCCTGTTCCAAAAGGGAGAAAGTAGCCAAAAGAAAGGGACTACAAGCCCTGTGCAGTCTGAAACCCAGCAGGGCAGTCATTAAACCTTAAAATAATTTCCTTTGACTCCATGTCCCACACCTAGGGCACACTGTTGTGAGGGGTAGGCCCCCAAGGCCTTGGGCAGCTCTGCCCCTGTGGCTTTGCAGGGTTCAGTCCCCACAGCTGTGCCAATGGGCTGGCATTGAGTGCCTGCAGCTTATTTAGGCACAGGATCAAGCCGTCGGTGAATCTACCATTCTGGGGTTTAGAGAACAATGGCCCTCTTCTCCCAGCTCCACTAGGCAGTGCACATGTGGATACTCTGTGCAGGGGCTCCAATCCCACATTTCCCCTCTGCATTGCCCTAGTAGAGGTTCTCCATGAGGCTCAGCTCCTGAAGCAGGCTTCTGCCTGGACATCTAGGGTTTTCCATACAGCATCTGGAATCTAGGAAGAGGCTCCCAAGCCTCAACTCTTGCACTCCGTGTACTCACAGGCTTAACACTACGTGGAAGCTGTCAATGCTTATGGCTAGCACCCTCTGAAGCAGTGGATTGAGCAATATGTGGGTCCCTTTGAGCCAGAATTGGAGCTGCCAGGATGTAGGAAACAGTGTCTTGAGGCTAACAGGGCAATGGGGATCCCGGGCCTGGCCCAGGAAACCTAGACCTCTGAGTCTGTGATGGGAAGGGCTGACATGAAGGTCTTTAGGTCTCTGAAATTCCTTTGAGGCCTCTGTCCCATTATCTTGGCTATTAGCACTTGGCTTTTAGTTATGCAAATTTTTCTAGCAAGTGGTGACTCCATAGCCCACTTGAATTCCTCTCCAGAAAAAACTGTTTTTTTTTTTTTTTTTTTTTTCCCCCTCTGCCACATGGCCAGGCTGCAAATCTTTTAAATTTTTATGCTCTGTTTCCCTTCTAAATGTAAGTTGCCACTTTAAGTCATCTATTTGCTCCCACATATGAACATAGACTGTTAGAAGCAGTCAAGTCACAGCCAGGCACAGTGACTCACACCTGTAATCCCAGTACTTTGGGAAGCCCAGACCAATGGATCACCTGAGGTCAGGAGTTTGAGACCAGTCTGACCAACGTGGTAGAACTCCATCTCTACTAAAAATACACAAATTAGTTGGGCACGGTGGCAGGTGCCTATAATCCTAGCTACTCAGTAGGCAGGAGAATTGCTTGAAACCAGGAAGTGGAAGTTGCAGCAGTGAACCAAGAATGCAGCATGGCACTCCAACATGGGTGACAAGAGCAAAACTCCATCTCAAAAAAAAAAAAAAAAAAAAAGAAAAGAAAAAAGAAGAAAAGAACAAGCCAAATCACATCTGAAACGCTTTGCTGCTTAGAAATTTCTTCCACCAGATATCCTAGATCATCAATCTCAAGTTCAAAGTTTGACAGATCCCTAGGGCAGAGGCAAAATGCAGCCAAGTTCTTTGCTAAAGCATAACAAAGTGACCTTTGCTCCAGTTCCCAGTGAGCTCCTCATTTCTATCTGAGCCCTCCTCAGCCTGGACTTTATCGTCCATATCACTGTCAGCATTTTGCTCACAACCATTTAACCAGCCTCTAAAAAAAGTTCCAAACTTTCCATTATCTGTCTTCTTCTGAGCTCTCCACTCTTCCAACCTCTGCTTGTTACCCAATCCCAAAGCTACTTCACATCTTCAAGTATTTTTATAGCAATGCTTCACTCCAAGTACCAATTTTCTGTATTAGTCCATACTTGCATTGCTACTATAGAAATACCCAAGACTGGGTAATTTACAGGAAAAAGAGGTTTAATTGACTTATGGCTCTTCAGGCTGTACAGGAAACATGGCAGCATCTGCTTCTGGGGAGGCCCCAGGGAGCTTTTACTTAAGGCTGAAGGCAAAGCTGGAGCAGGTATACTTCATATGGCAAAAGCAGGAGCAAGAGATCGAACAGGGAGGTACCACAAACTTTTAAATGACCGGAACTCATGAGAACTCATTCACTATCATGAGAACAGTACCATGGGGGATGGTGCTAAACCATTCATGAGAAATTTCCCCATAATCCAATCACGTCCCGCAAGCCCCACCTCTAACATTGGGGATTACACTTCAGTATGAGATTTGGGCAGTAACACACATCCAGACTATGTCAGCATTTGTAATAGACTTTTTTTTTAAACAATTTTCCCCATGAAACTATTGAATCCATATCATATTGATCTGAGATCTATACTTCCGTAGTTTTTTCACTAAATATCTAGTAAATTTTTACTAATGCCAAGTCATTGTTCAATAATCTAGAGATACCAAATACACATGCACAGCATTATGAATTTTTAAAAATTGTATATATTAACATAATGCACAGGTGTTAATTCACCCAACCTGCTTTCAGTAAGTCATTACAGTAGTTCCCACTTATCCTCAGTTTTACTTTCTGTGTTTTCAATTACTCACAGTTAATTGTGGTCTGAAGATAGTAAATGAAAAATTCCAGAAATAAATAATTCCAGAAATAAATAATTCCAGAAATAAGCTTTAAATGCTATATCACAATGCCTCTCTATGTAATTTACCTCATTTTATCTCATCATGTAAGTATTTTATATTCCACATCATCACAAGAAGGGTGAGGATAGTACAATAAGATATTTAGAGAGAGACCACATTCATATAAATTTTATTATGGTTTGTTATAAATTTTTAATTTTATTATCGTTAATAGTCTCTTACGGTGCCTAGTTTTAACTGCAGCAATCTCATAGGTATGCATGTATAAGAAAAAAAAAACACAGCATATATAGGGTTCAGTACTATCTGCAATTACAGTCATTCACTGAGTGTCTTAGAACATATGCCCTACAGATGGGGTAAAGGGGCTGTGGTAATGAGTTTCTAATATATGTCCATTAATGGTCTAGGTGCTAGAAATATTGAATTGACTAGTAGAGGAAATTTCCCTTCTTTGATGAGGCTTATTTTATTTTTTGAGAAATAAGCAAAAAATAAATATATGATTGTAGAGAGAATCGTCACATGAAAAAAATGGGGTTTGAGATCATGGAATAACTGAGGGAATGTAGACATTTCAGATATGAACTAAAAGAAGAAACCAACCATAGAAAAATTAGAAGAAAGCATATTTCAGCTAGAGATAGAAAGCTCAGAGACATGAGGTAGTCTAGTGTGTTTAAATAAGAGCTACTTATGCCATAAGGCTTCATCAGAGTGAGCTAGAAGGAGATCAGGATGAGTTGAGTGGTGATATAGACAGCAGCCAGATGATGAAGGGAATTATGGGTTGTGGTACGAAGTTTATGTTTTAAGAGTGATAAGAAATCATTGTAGAGGTTGTAAGCAAAAAAGTGACAAGATAAAATGAATGCCTTCAGATTTGTATTCTGCTTGAAAAATAAACGATGTGTATTCTGTGTTTTGAGTCCACTGCTTTGGGTCGCTGTTTGTTAAATGCCTTTTAAAAGACCATTGCCAATTTCAATCCTGCTTAAGGTATAGAAAGCTACAAAAGAACATCCCTCCTATCTTAACAAGGAAAGGGTGGATAATTTAGAAAAGCACACCATTCTTGAATTCATCAGAAACTTGAGATTACAAGAGATTCAAGCAGACTTAATTCCAAGGAATAACAATCACCTTCAAAGAGATATGAGACTACTGGGCTATTTAATCTTTGAAAGAACATTGGGGGGAGAGATGACTGCCAAATAAGTGGATAATAGCTAAAATCATAATGCAATAGAAGAGGCTGACTGTGAGCTAGCACATAGAAGAACTGAGAGCTACACATGTGAAGATAGTTCTCACTCACTCACAAAATCTTCATGGGACTCATAAAAGATGGGTCCAAGGCAGGAGAACAGAGTGAGCCCTCTTTGGTGGCACACATATGAAAGAGGTTTTTTGCTACCACTGAGGGACAAACATACACTATTAATCCACCAGACCCTACTTTTATGAGAAGCAAAATCCTAAGCCATTGAGAAGGGGGCAGCAAATCTCCCACTCGTAGGACTGCTGGAAAAGGGCACAAACAAAACTATTGGAGGAAGGGTAGGAAAAGGGTAGAAAACACTCCTTTTTGCCTGCCAACCCAAAGCAAAGAGTCACAGCTTCTGGCAGAAGGGTAGAAACAGAAGCTCCTCTAGGGACAAGAAGTTTGAATGATATATAGCAGCATTTGCTACTGTTGATGGAGGGGCAAAAAAATCTTTCCTGCCCAAGACCTGTTAATGATACATAATGGAGTTTGCCTGTTACTGGAGGAATAGGAAGGAATAATAAAGAGATGCCATTTCCCATGCTTAGACACAAAGACTCTCCAACTGAATCTCGACCAGAAGAATAGAGAAATTCCCTGCTCCTATCACAAGCTTAACATAGGCTGCCAAGCAATACCAATGTAGCAGTATGTGTGTTGAGTGGGTATGGCCAGTAAGAAGGTAGAGAATAGGTGTTGGATTTTGTCAAATGCTTTTTCTGCATCTATTGATACAATCATGTGACTTTTTTTCTTCTCTAGCCTGTTGATGTAACAGATTACATTAATTGATGTCCAAATGTTGAAGCAGCTTTGCCTACCTGGGATTGATCATGGTATATAATTCTTTTTATACATTGTTTGACTTAATTTGCTGATACTTTGTTGATAATTCCTTGCATCTATATACACGAGAGATGTTGGTCTATAGATTTTTTTTCTTATAATGTCTTTGATTTTGGTATTACGGTAATTCTGGTCTCATGAGTTAGAAAGTATTCCCTTTGCTTCTACCTTCTGAAAAAGATTGTGCAGAATTAATATAATTTCTTCCTTAAGTGTTTGATAAAATTCACCAGTGAATCCAGATGGGTCTGGAGCTTTATGTTCTGTAAGATTATGAAATATTGAGTCAATTTCTTTAATATGGGCCTATTTGGATTGTCTATGTCTTCATGTGTGAATTATGGCAGATTGTGCCTTGCAAGGAATTGGCCTATTTCATCGAGGTTATCGAATTAGTTGGCATAGAGTTGTTCATAGAATGTCTTTATTATCCTTTTAATGTTCATGAGATCAGAAGTGATGTGACTTTATTTTTGATGTTAGTAATTTGTGTCATTTCTTTTTCTCATAGTTAGATTGACTAGAAGAATATTGATTTTCATGATTTTTCAAATAATTAGCTTTTGATTTTGTTGACTCTCTTGATTTCCTGGTTTCAATTTTATAAATTTTCGCTCTGGTTTTTATTATTTTCTTCTACTTACTTTGGATTTATTTGGTCTTTTTTTATTTTCCTAAGGTGGAAGCTTAGATTATTTAGAGCATTCTTCTTTTCTAATATATGCTTTAAGTGGTATAAATTTCTCTCTCATCACCACATGTCACACATTTTGATAAGTTATGTTTTTCATTTTCTGTTAGTTCAAAATATTTTTAAATTTTTTTCTTGAGATTTCTTGTTTGACTTTTGTATTACTTAGAAGTGTGCTATCTAATTTCTAAATATTTTGGAACTTTCCAGCTGTTTTTGTGTTATCATTTTCTAGTTTAAATCCATTGCGGTCTGAGAGCAGACATTATATGATTTCTATTCTTTTAAATTGGTTAAGATTTTTATGTCACTCAGAATATGGTCTCTCTTGGTGAATGTTCCACAGGAGCTTGAGAAGAATGTGCATTCTTCTGTTGCTGAATGAAATAGTCTACAGATGTCCATTATATCAAGTTACTTAATAGTGTTGAGTTCAACTAGATCCTTACTAATTTTCTGCCTGCTTGATTTGTACATTTCTGATAGATGGGTGAGATAACTGCAAAAGTAAAATAAAATAGGATATACAAGAATCGTGAGACAACTACAAAACGCAAAACATACATACAGTGGAAATTCCAAAAAGAAAAATCCACATGGAACAAGACAGCTAGAGTGGGTTCGAGTTGGCCATTCCTCCTCTCCCAAATCGGTTAGGCTCTGTTAAAATCTCAATAGATTATGCTCTGGTTACAGTTTCTCCTGAAGGCAGACCTGGTTAAGAAGAATGGAATACTTTGACGTATTTGAAAGTTGTTTCCTTTCCCCTCCTGGGCCAGAGGCACAATGAAATGCTTTTCTGAAATTCATTGTGAGGACCTAGCAGAGTTGCTGCTGGAAGCAAAACTCATAAGAGTGATCACATATGAAAGAATTTTCTTCTTTCTAAAAGCTAAATATTCATATATATATATATATATATATATACACACACACACACACACACATACACACATATATACACACACACACTTTATTTTCTTTATCCCTTTATCCACTGGTGGACATTTAGGTTGTTTCCACATTTTGGTTATTCTATATAATGCTGCAGAGAACATGGGAGTGTAAATATCTTTTCAAGATCCTGATGTCAATTCTTTCAGATAAATACCCAGAAGTGGAAGTGTTGGATCATACAGTACTTCTATTTTTAATTTTTGTGGCATCTCCATGCTGCTTTCTATAGTGGCTGCAACCTTTTATATCCACACCAACCAAGTACAAGTGTTCCAATTTCTCCACATCCTTATTCACATTTGTTTTTACTTTTATTCATAATAGCTTCCTAACAGGTGTGAGATGATAGCTCATAGTGGTTTTGATTTCCATCTCCCTGATGACTAGTGATGTCGAGAACCTTCTCACGTACTTATTGGCAATTTGTATGTCTGTTTTGAGAAGTGTCTTTTCAAATCCTTTACCTATTTTTAATTGCATTGATTATTTTCACTATTGAACTTTAGCAGCTCCTTATATATTTTGGATATTAACTCCATATCCTATATATGCGGTTTCCAAATATTTTCTCCCTCACATTCTGTAGGTTGTCTTTTTACTGTTAGTTGTTTCCTTTGACATGCAGAAGCCTTTTAAATTTATATAGTTCCACTTGTCTAATTTTGCTTTTGTTGCCTGTGATTTGGGGGTCATATCTAAGAAGCTGACAAGACAAAACTCATGAAGCATTTTTTCCTATGTTTTCTTCTAGGAGTTCTACAGTTTCAGGTCTTATGTTTATGTCTTTAACACAGTTTAACTTGATTTTTGTGTATGGTGTAAGATAAATATCTTGATTTCATTCTTTTGCATGTGGACACCCAGTTTTCCCAATATCATTTGTTGAAGAGGCTATCCTTCCTCCATTGTATATTGTTGGTACCATAGTAAAACATCAGTGGTTTATATATGCATGGATTTATTTCTAGAGTTTTTATTCTGTTCCATTAGTCAATATGTCTGCCTCTGTGCTAGATAAAAACAACCTTCAATAAAACACCAGCAAGTTAAATTCAAAACCATAGTAGCCTTTCATCATTCATCACTACCAAGTAGCCTTTATCCCTGGATGCAAGAGTGGTTCAACATGTGAAAATTAACGTGACAGACCACAGTAATCACATAAAGGAGAAAAACAACACGATAGTCTAATTAGATTCAAAAAAACACAAAACCCCAGCATTTAAAAATATTCAATACATTTTCATGACAAAAAGTCAACAAACTAGGAGGAGAAGAATTTACTTTAAGATGAGAAAGAACATACATAAAAAGATCCCAACTAACATCACACTCAATAAATAAAAAAAAAAACACACAAAAAAACAAAACTGAAAGCTTTTCCTCCAACATCAGAAACAAGGAAATGATGCTCACATTTGTCTATCCTATTCAACATAGTACTAGAAGTCCTAGCCTGAATAATTAAGCAGAAAAATAAATAAAAGGAATATATAAGTCATAAAGGAAGGAGTGAAATTATATCTATTTGAGATGGTATGATCTTAAATGTAGAACACCCTAAAGATTCCACTGTAAAAACCTAATAAACAAATTCAGTAATGTTGCAGGGTATAAAATATACAAAAATTGGTTGTGTTTCTATATACAAAAAATGAACTATCAAAAAAAGAAATTAAGAAAATGATCCCACTTACAATATCATCAAAAGAACAAAGTACTTAGAAATAAACTTAACTGAGAAGGTGAACAACTTGCACACTGGAGATTGCAAAAAAGATTCATGAGTGAAATTAAAGAAGACACAAATAGATATCCTGTGTTCATGAATTAGAAGACTTAATATTGTTAAAATGTTTATACTACCCAAAGCAATGTATAAATTCAGTGAAATTCCTACCAAAATCATAATGGCATTTTTTAATAGAAATAGAAAAATATCCTAAAATTCATATGGAAGCACAAAGGATTTCAAATACCCAAAACAATCCTGAGAAAGGAAAACAATGCTGTAGACATCGCACTTCCTGATTTCAAAATACATTACAAATCCACTGTCATCGATTCTTGATGAGACCATCTTTGGTTGTACAAAGGATTTTACATCGGAGCACCGGGCTATCACTTGAAGATATTTTAAGTACTTACATTCTCTACCTGACTTGATGGATTAATTGGAATGTTTAATATTTTCAATAAATAGAACATCATAAGAATCATTTTCTAAATCAAAGTGATTTTTCCTATGAAAGCATTATATATGTATGTGTGTCTCTATATAGCCATATATACATATATACATACACAAACATAATCTGGAGATTGTGTATATACATATAATCTCCTGATGAAGGGCATATTGTGAACCAGGTTTCTTTTTCTTCTTTCACACCCTTTGATAATATCTACTCCTGCCATCTAAAGGATCCAATATCCTCATAGTCATACCTTAGGTAAGGAGCAAGCAAATGAAGTTAGGAGAAAATAGTCAAAGAAAAAGATGAAGGCCTCATGTGGCCTATCAGTGTCAGATTAGAGGAAAAAACAAGAGCAAAGGCGAGTCAACTAGTATTTGATGTTTAAATTCATAAAGAAGGGCTCAGATTTGTACTTTCATGACCAAAAATTACAGCTTTCTGAAGAGGTAGCCTTTAAGATATTTTTTAAATAGGTAGATTAAAAGAGAGTTGATAACATTTTCAGGACTTAGTGACCATGTTGTATCCCTAAAGTCTAATTTTAGCCTGAAATTTGATGGGACTCTGCCCATGATTCATACCCTGACAGGAGTCTCTGGCCTTTTAAAGCTCCTAACAAGTACCTGAAATCATGCCGTAATACTTTAAAGTTCCATTCAGTAATAATTTTTATGTTTCACTATTGGAGAAATCCTGGATTTTTACTAATATAGATTTATTTCTGTAGCTCAAGTAAAAAACATATTCCTCTGGAGAGGTTAAATATATATATATATTTAAATATATATATTTTAATATTTAATAATATTAAATTTAATATTTAAATATATATATATAAAATACATTGTTTTAAATATTCTCAATAGATTTACAATGCAAGTAGTATCATTCTTATGTATAAAATGAAAAAAAAAAACAACCAGAGGGTTGGATTTCATTAAAATCATCTTCCTTAGATCACATACATAGGAAAAGACAGAATCTGAATTAGAAAACAAGGATGTCTAAATAAGAAGAAAGCCTGTGTTCTTATCACTCCCTTCCATTACTTCTCATACAAAAAAAAATCACATTAAGTCTTAGTTTGCTTCTTTCCCCAAGCTTTATATAGCTTTAGAAAATGGACTATTAGATGTACTCCTATGTCTTTTACTCTGGCTACATGTGTTGTTTATGCTGTAATTTTTCTGCTTTATCCTTGGCATGGTGAATTTTTATTCTTGGTTTCCTGTGATAACACTGTGTTCCAGATTTTTTCTTTTTTTTGCTATTTGTTTATTTTGGTAGGGAAACATCAGATACAAAAAGTTGAATATTTCTTTCTTCATGGCCTGATAACATCATTCCATTATGCAAGGTCCCTAAACTGTTTTATGTATTTTTAAGATTTCTTTATTTTATCCTTATTCTTTTCTCTCATTTTCTGCCCAAGGAACTAATTCAGTTGTCATGTCTCTTCTTATTGATGTACATATCTTATATGTAGTTTTGTGTATTTTAAAATACATCATAGGTCTTGTAATGTTCTAATTGTGTTTTAGTTAAGATGTACAGATGTGTGAATATCTAGTCCACTGCTTCTAGCTTTTGAAGAGTATTCCATAATTTTTCAGTGACAAATACTTAGATTGTCTTCAAATTTCCACTGCCATAAGCAATGTTGCAGTATTGCCACACATTTCCCCACAGAAATCTGAGTTGAGAATAGGGTTGGGCAGACTATTCTGGACCATATGCTCTGAAATAAGTTTGTTAGATCACAGGTTATCCATAACTTAACCTAGTAACCATCTCTCCAGCCAGCAGTGCCCAAGGATTCCTGTACCTCTAGGTTTGTCAGTCCTTGTCATCAACCAGCTTTACGTCTTTAATGAGTTTTGAATTCTTTGTCTTTCCTTTGCATTTATCTATGTACTAATGAGTGTGATATTCTTCATATGGTTATTAGCAATATAGATTTCTTCTCTTCTGGTAATTACCAACTACCACATTATAATCTTTGTCTATTTCTACATTTGATTGCCTTATTTTATGTGTTTGTTTTTAAGAGCTCATTATATATTCCAGATAGTAATTCCTTTTTGTTTTTAGGTATTGTAAATATTTTCTTCCAATATATTTGTCAGCAATGTTCCTTATTGAATAAAACACTTTAATGAAAATAAGCAGAATTTTTTTGCCTTTTGTGTTATAGAGGTTTTAAAAAGTCCTTTCTCAACTGTAGATCCATGAAGACATTCCAATATATGAGCTTCTATTATTTATAATTTGCCTTTTAATATTTAGGCTTTTAGTGCAGAAGAAGCTTATGTTTGAATGTGTCGCTTGATATATTTTATATTTTAAATATTTCATATTTTTCACTTCCTGAGATAATACTAACTACTGATTTCCTTTCTCATTTGTTTCTTCATCATGTTTATTATACATCAAGTTTTTACGTATGTTTCCAATCTCTATTCAGTTAAAGATGAACTTTTATATCTCCAAATATCTTGAACAATCCTTATTACAGAGAATTATTCAAGAATATTGAAATAAATTTATTCTATGGAGCAGTGCTATTATTAATTTCTACTGAAATATTTTCACACATCCATATCTCTAAAATTTTAACTTTAGAGAGATTTAAGAAATGTAGTTGATTTGAGGGCATGTCTCTGATCTGCCACTGATGAGAAAACGCAGTGTAGGATTATTCAACATCCTAAAAGAGATTATCCCTAAAGTTTTGTACCATCCCCAAATTCAGTTTCTATGATGGAAGGCAAAATGTATTTGAATGAATGAGGTAGTAAGTATAGTGAAAGTTGAAAGTGTATTTCCCATGTCCTTAAAAGTGTTAGTGTGAAATTCCTTTTTCTTTATTAGACATTACCCATTGTTATGGATTCTCACAAAAGTATTTCATAATCTACAACTTTTTCTATATTCTGATTGAAATCCAGATATCCTGCTTAACCACCAAGACCTTCAATATTACATCAATGGAATAGTAGGTACGAGTGGATTGCACAGATTTTCTGATTGTGAATATTAGGCAGCATGTATATTCATCACATTCTTCAGTGGAAAGTGATTTTGTTGCTTGCTGGTAGTTATTTCATTATACCAAAGTAGGCTGCAGTATGGCTAAATGATTACTAGGCATTTGCTTAGTGCGGGAAGGGGGCAGATAATCCATTTATATATCAAAACATACTTTGAAACAGTCTGAATGTATCCTGGAATGGAACAACACATGTATATAAATCTAAGAGGTATGCTCATAATTTAGATAACCCAATCTGCCCTGTAATAACCTTGCCATTACAATGTACAGGTTAGGATTGTGTTTAGGTGAGAGCAACAGAAAACATGACTTCAAAAAGTAAAATGTTTAGTTACACCACACAAAAAGAAGCCCAGGGAGCTGTCCAGCTACATTAAGTTTAAAAAAAGTCATCAGGATCCCACACTCATTTTCTCCTTTTATTCTGTGGCTTTTGTTCTCCTGGTAGCAGGATAGCAGAAGCATGTCTGGGCATCTCCATATTCCAACCAGAAAGAAAGTAGATAGTCTAAAAGCCTTGTACTCTAGGAGGTTTTGTCTTATGAAAATGAACCCTCCACAAAACTTTATGCTACAGCTCATTGGACAAAAATGTTTTAAAGGATCATCCCTTGTTGCAAAGATAGTCTGACAAGTGAATACTTTAGTTCTCTAGCCTTTTTGATAGAAACTGACAATAAAAAGGATGATTATCAGTGGCTTTAGAGAAGCTCATCTCCATTGCTTGCTATACTTAACGAGTCAAAAAACTGTTATACACATTTATGTACACTCTCTAAAGAAACTTCTGATGATTTAAGTCTGCTCTACATTTAAACAGGAAGAATAATCCTAATAGAAAATATTTTAATTTTAAATGTTAATAAATGTTTTTAATAATAATTGACCCTTATTTTATACCTGGATCATACCAGCAACCCTAATGTGAGTATTAATTCCCTGACTTACAGATGAAAAAGCTGAGGTCTGGAAAGGTTGCATCCTCACCAATACCACATATCTACTAAATGGCAGACAAATAATTCAAACCCAGGTCAGATCATTATGACTTGAAATTTCCTTTCCAATCTGCTCTGCTGTATATATACCTACTCATACACATTCAAGTATGAATATGAGGTATATATTCCATCTGTACTCATATTTTATAATCTCAGTTTGCCATCTCTCCTGGGCATTTTGAAGTTCTGGCAAAAACAAATGTTTCCCTCTTATTTTATCTTTGGCTGCAATTTTTTATCTTTTGGAGAAAATATCATAGGAAATTGAGCCTCTTGTATAGGTTGTAGAGCATGTTCTTGTACTAAACTTATTCTGTAGGATAAATGGATTGAGCATTGTACAATTATAACATTGTAAGGAACCTGAGAGGTCAGTCATGCTCTAGTTCAGTAATTTACATTCCTTCTTTTCCAACAAGTAAGTCAATCATTCAGCTGATGCCTGAACATGTCCAGGGACAAGAATTTCACTGGTATTGCACTAGATTTTTTATATTTATTTTTGAGCAAGATCTCATTCTGTTGCCCAGGCTGGAATGCAGTGGTGTGATCATAGCTCACTGTATCCTTGAACTTCTGGGCTCAAGTGATTCCCCCTGCATCAGCTTCCCAAAACGGTGAGAATACAAGGCACAAGCCACTGTGCCCAGCCACTAGAATATTTTTAACAATTGAAAACCCAAACATTCTCTCCAATCCATTCACAACTTCACTTCTATAATGATCACTTCAATGAAAGCATTTGGGGAATAGGAGAAGAGAGTTTAATCATTTCCACTGCTCTGCCTAGTTCTACCTAGACTTACTGTAGTCACCCTCCAGTGACTTTCTGACACTACAGGAAAAGTTACTTTTTCAGCATGAAACTGATCGTATTACACTTACCTTAGTTTTTTTTTTTTTTTTTTTTTTTTAAAAGACAGAGTCTTGCTCTGTCGTCAAACTGGAGTGCAGTGGCACAAACAATCTCAGCTCACTGCAACCTCTGCCTCCCAAGTTCAAGCTATTCTCCTGCCTCAACCTCCTGAGTAGCTGGGACTACAAGTATGCACCACCACACCCAGCTAATTTTTTTTCCTTTTTTTTTTTTAAGTAGAGATGGGGTTTCACCATGTTGGCCAGGACAGTTCTCAATCGTCTGACCTTGTGATCCACCCACCTCGGCCTCCCAAAGTGCTAGGATTACGGGCGTAAACCACCGCACCTGGCCATCTTAGAGTCCTGTAATACTTTCTTTTGCTTCTTGGATAAAGCCAAAGGTCCTTAATGTGACCCCTGCTTGTACATTCCCTAAGACCACACCAACCTTTGAGCTCCGTGGATTTGTTCTTCTGGCTTCAGGATGTTTGTATATACTGTTCCATCATCTTGGAAAACTCTTCCCTTTGCTAGTCAGTGTTTCAATGTCTACAGGTTTTCGGAATTCATATCAGCCCTCCTGTTAGGTCCCTGACTAGGTAAAATCCTCTACTGTGTGCTCTCCTAGTATAAATACTATTTACTTTATGGTAAAAATGTTATATTTCATTTTTATGATTATTGGATTAATGCCTATTTCTTCTCAGTAAGCATGTATACATAAAGCAAACTTTTTCCATTTGCATACTCAGACTGCACAGTGTCTAACACAGAGGACGCCCAGTTAATATTTTTGAATAAGTGACTAAATCCTTCTATGATGATTATTCTATCCTTTGATCCTAGTTTTTTTTTTTTAATGAATATAATTCTCTCAAATGGTATATATACTTATAACATTTGAAGGTATGCTATCTCTTAATATGTCTTAACATTCTGGACTTTTTAGTAATTCTTCTTATAATTATAATCATACAATAACATTTAAATAATGCATACATAACATGCATAATACCAAATAATTCATAATATATAAGTATATAATTTTTTTTGAGAACTTATGACATGGTAGCTTTCATCACTAAGTGCTTGATGTGGAATAATTCAGTTAACCTCAACATAAACTTCAGCCATAAGCATATTAGTATCCCCATTTACAAATGAGAAAATTGAGTCTCGAGAAGAGGATAAACACTTGCCTAATGTTACACAGCTAATGAATGGAACTGAATTTTCAGGAGCTGAATTTAGGCAGTATAGTTCTAGAACAATTTTTTTTTTTTTTTTTTTAAATATGGAGTTTCACTCTTGTTGCCCAGGCTGGAGTGCAATGGCACGATCTTGGCTCACCACAGCCTCCAACTCCAACTTTTCTTAAACACCATGATACACTGCTATACTTTTTTATTTTTTAAGAGATTAAGTCTAGCTCTGTTGTCCAGACAGGAGTGCAGTGTGGTAAGATCACAGTACACCGCAGTTTTGAACTCCTGCACTCAAGAGATCTTTCTGCCTCAGCCTCCTGAGTAGCTGGGACCACAGGTATCACCATGCTCAGATAATGTTTTATTATTATTATTATTTTATAGAGATGAGGTCATGCCATCTTGCCCAGGCTAGTCTCAAACTCCTGGGCTCAAGTAATTCTCCCACCTCAGCCTCCCAAAGTGCTGGGATTACAAGCTTGAACCACTGTGTCCTGTCTATACTGCTACATGTCTACAAATAAAGTCTAAGTTTTTATATAGCAATTTTTGCCAAGTGTTTTTTAATATATATATTACATGGTTGTTTTTTACTTGACTATTCAGCTTAAAGTCACTAAATCCCTAGATATTTTATCTTATAACATTTAAAAATATATAAGTGCTTGTGGTGGAGACATCTGTGACCTATATCTGTGTGTACATGTGTTATTGAATTGATTTTGTAAAATACTAAATGGTTTAGTAAAGGACCTTGAAATGCACATGGGCCCTACATCGTATGCCAAATTTTACAATTACATTTTTTTCTCTAATTAGTCTAACCTCATCCATCTGAGTTTTGACTCACTTTTGGCAGGATAAATAAAGGCCTTGCTACAAAGAAAGAATAAGTTAAATGAAGCCTTTGATTATTGTCCATACCCATAAAATACACAGATGTGGCCATAATGTATACTGGAAATTCCACAGGTTTTGTAAATCAAGAAGTTTGGAACAGCCCAGGAACCTTTTTTTGGGGAATATCAATCATCATGATATTGGTTAAACAACAGTTCTCGAATCTACACTGACCAGTTTTTATCAAGTAAGTTCAGATCCACCTATGTACTGACGTCATTTGGAAAAGCTATTAACATGTGGGTATATATTTTCAGTGTTAGAAGGAAGTTATAAAGTTTTAATTAATATAACATATACACATTTTCATTTATAATTTCCATGAATGTGCTTGTCCATGAGTTAAGGGCAGTTTGGTTAGAGAATAACAATAAAAACAGTGCCCATATTAACTATATTAATCATTGTCAAAGACTTTTAAAATAATGAATTTCAATACAAGCTTTGTCAGTAACCAAAAGGGAAATTAGCTTATCCTTTGACAGCAAAAGAGGTTACAATTTGTTATAGACCATTGACTACGTTTAAAATACACAAACATTTTGTTTAACAAAAATAACATGTCTTTAGGAGAAATAATTGCTCAATTCATTTCATGAACCAATGGATGTGATATCAGTGTTAGACAATATAAAAGTTTATGCTTTTGCCCTGATTAGTGAAGTAGGTATATTTTTCAGAACAGGAGATGAGTAATAAATGATCCTTGCCTACTGCCATGTAAATGGACAGAATCAGCATCATTAGGTGGCAATTGCTTTGGGAAATGCAGAGAAATATATGCAAATTCAGATAAATAGATTAGTTCATAAGGCAAAGGTTTCTGAGTCTATTTTAACCCAAGTCTGGCCTGAGTGTAGATTGCCAGATACAGTTTAGGGGACAACTAATTGTCAATTTCTTTCCTTTTGAAACATGATCTTCTTGGCTATGGGGCCTAGGGGCCTTCTTGATGGCATGGATAACTTCATCTTTCTTAAGACCTTTTTGTTGTTTCCTATTTTAAAGTCTCTGATTTTCCTGTGATCTACTATTCAGTTACAATGTCTTGGCTATGGGGCCTAGGGGCCTTTCTTGATGGCATGGATAACTTTAGCTCTCTTAAGACTTTTTTTTTTTTTTCCTATTTTAAAGTCTCTGATTCCCTTGATCTACCTATTCAATTACAATTTTGGATATGATTATCTGCTTCAAACTGTCAGAAAATCTGTGTAAGAGAAATGCTTGATATGCTTTGACCTCACTGGATGATCAAAGTCGTTCTGGTTACACATCTCTATCCATTTCTTAGAGTTTTTTCTGATAACTTTTTCCTCATTTCCTCCATAGGAAAGATTTTCAAGAATCTTATCATTATGACTTTATAATATTGCTTGAAATTGAAAAGATTTACCACTTATCTATATCACCATCCCTAAATTATTTATTAATTTATGGACTGAGATAAGGAGAGTTGTCATACCGAGGCTTTCAGATAGTCAAAAAAACATCATTACCACTAAGAGAAGAGAAAATATTCCATCTTCTTCTCTCCAAAGTCACTGCCCCTCTATTATTTCAATGACAATATTTTTTCTAGAGAAAGAGATATACAATTGCCCAGAAATGTCCATAAATAGAAAACATTTGAGAAAGAAGGGTATGTCATTGAGTTTTTAATGTTGATGAAGTACACTGCTTTGGGATCAGACAATGTCTGGATGCAAGGGTCAAATTTGTAAAGATTGTCAGAAAATTAGAGTTCCTGCACAGATTGAACTGTCTATATTTTAATATCCTTTATAGATTCATCCATTATCTTTTAATAGGGTTAGTGCGGGAGTCCCTGGTTTCACCCTCCTCCAAACCACTCTCTCTAAAGTAACCAGAGTGGTCTTGGTAAAAGAAGGATCTAATCAGACAGTACTGCTTGAGCCACTGGATAACCCTTAACCCAGGACCATATCCCTGTATTATCTAGCTCCATCCTCTCCTTCCTCATGCTTTGCATTCTAGGGCCTGGTCTTCTTTCAGACCCTCAATTCCACCACGATTGTTTCATCTCCTGGCCTTTACATGGGCATTTCTCCCTTCCTAGAGTGATTTTACTCTTCTCCTCCAAATGTTCCTCCAACTGTCACATAATTAAATCTGCATCATTATTGCTAGTAAACACTTGCCTTCTCCTTGTGTCCACCCACCCCAGGTCTGTGTGAATGGGATCCCTGGCACATTTTCTGGCACTTAGTGGGCCTACTTCACTGAGCAACTTTGTCTGGGGAACCGTGTTGGGGTTAAGACGGTGGGGAGGATGGGCACTGTGCCTGCGGAGCTCCAAATTCAAATCACTGTTTCCTGTCAGAGACAAGGGAGGAAAAAGAAATCTTTGAAAATTAATATATGTCTATATATTTGTGATCAATCAGATATGCATCTCGGATAAATACCTGTGGCAGGAATTTAAAGTATTCAACAATGTTAATGGTCCCAAGTATGGGAAATGGATGCATTAGTGAACCTTATCTCCAACAAATCCTCCATCCTAAGGCAAGAAATTAGTTATAACATTTATTGAAAATGAGCACATTTTCTATGTAATTTTCCTTTAAAAAAAATCCAGATGGATTTTGAATTGGAATTACAGATAATGCCACATAAGCATTCCTAATGTTGTCAGCTCCACTGGGATGAAGTGTCTCACCCCAACCCCTCAGATGCTCAATTATGACTTAAATCCTCTTGAAAGCTCCCTTAAGACTCCATGTTACCTAATGTCAATTGCTCAGTTACAAATCAGGTTTCAAATGCCTCCAAATTCTGCACATTGAAGAGGTAAATGGAAAAATTTGAGAGATGGAGAAGGACCAGATCAATTTGGACTTTTATTAAACTACACATAATTAACACAGAACAGATGCTCCCCAATTAACTGTGCTGGCTTCAGACTCAGGAAAATCCTTACTGATTCTCTTGGACAAAACTTAGCAGGGGGAAAAAGCTAGAACCAACATATATTCTATAATAACTTATAATAACATTACCATTATCTTATCTTAAAATATTTATGTGGCTCTGTGAACATCAGAGAATTAAATACCACATAAAGTTATTTAAACAGAGGCAGACACTTCCTTCTCAAGACTCAAGATTTAAAACAGACAATATTGATCAGTATAATGAAAAATGAACTACTAAGTTAGATAAAAAGCAAAATCTATCTAATGAAACTTTAACATACACACATGTACATATGCATATATATAAATGTATATATTTTCCTAATTTATATGCGACATATGTAAATAATATTTATATAGAGATATATATAGATTACATATCTATAAAAGTCTAAGAGCAAAATACTCTTGGGCATTAATAAAACATTTGTATAAGAATATAACTTTGATACAATAGAAAATATTACATACATACTTTCTCATAGTAAAGAGAAAGGGTTCTACATAAACCCATAAAAGAACACCATCTACTAGAAACAGACCAAAACTTTGTCTAAGTAACGATTCCAAAAAGAAAACAAGTTTTGAAAGAGTAACAGAATTATACATGTGGTTATTAAATGCCCAATATATTTCTAGTTTAAAAAAAGTATTCTATTCCCTTAAAAAAGTAGGATTTTACAATTTTATTTTTCATATCTGTGTGTGTACACACACACACACACACACACACACACACACACACACACATGCCACCTAAAGGGATATTGCTTATTTTATAATAACATATTTTGTTTTTTTTTTAAACAATGATAGGTTCATATCCTGGGTTAGCATGTGGTCATTGGAGATTATGCAAATATTTCCCATACAAAGAGAGCAGATAAATAAGATGTAAGTTTAATGGAAAAGATGGATGAAAGGTGTACAATCAATCTAAAAAAGCACATAATTATAGATACAGAAATAGTCTAATGTATGTCACAGCACTCATAGTGGATGCATCAGGATGATAAGAATTAAGGGTTATTTTAATTATATCTTTAGAATGTTCTGCAATTTAGCTCTAGTATAGCGCTTAAGATCTATGGAGTCAGTTTCACTGTGATTCGATTCTGTTTTGTTGTTCACTACACATGGGACATTATATAGGTTACATGAACTAGCTAAGCTTCAGTGTCTTTATTTAGAAAATAGCAAGAACATTTCCCACATCATAGTATTGCTGTAGAAATTCCAAACAAAATGAGAAAATCCAAGAAAAATCCTTACCAAGGTACTTAAAACTTAGCACAGAACGTTTGAGTTGTGGTATGATGATAATGATGATAATTTTAATTAAAAGAAGTTATAATTAACATTATAGTGATAGTAGGTATTATATAAAGAGGATTTGACTATCTTAAGAATCAATAAAATTTAGGTTTCAAAAAAATTGGGACCGGTTGCAGTGACTCACACCTGTAATCCCAGCATTTTGGGAGGACGAGGCAGGTGGATCACGAGGTCAGGAGTTCGAGACAAGCCTGGCCAACATGGTAAAACCCTGTCTCTACTAAAGACACAAAAAGTTAGCTGGGCATGGTGGCGTGTGTCTGTAATCCCAGCTACACAGGAGACAGGCAGGAGAATCGCTTGAACCCGGGAGGCAGAGGTTGCAGTGAGCCGAGATTGAGCCATTGCACTCCAGCCTGGGTGACAGGGCAAGGCTTTGTCTCAAAAAAAACGAAACAAAACAAAAAAACCTTTTTTTTCCCATCAATTAGTCTTTTGAACAAATTTTGTAGCCAACATATGCCTGTCAAATAATCATTCAATCTTGTAAATAATTAACAAAACACCATTAAAAGACCTGTAGCAAAATGCCAATGTAAAACATGAACCTCTGAAGTAGTTGAAGTAGTAATCTATAAATAACTTGATTCTTGGTGTATTACTAAATATTAAGAGCTCTTACCCTATATCCTTGGAATCTTAACTTCCTTAGCATCCTATCAATGCTGAGCAATGGGCTTGTCTCTGTTAAGTATACAGAAATGTTATATCCCAAACACACTAATTTCTTCCTAGAAATTTTCACACTAAATTTGGAGGCTGACATTTCATTTGCCAGTCCTTTGCACTGTTAAATGAATGTAATAGAAAATAGCATCTATTATGTACTCAATCCAGACATTACGCTAGGTAGAGAAGGAAGGCATAATCCCTCTTTCTATAAGTATCAGATTTTAATGTGAGATACACAGCAGCACAGAGAACAGTACAGCACAGTGTGATAAATGTTATGAAAGTAAGGTGTATGCTGCCCATATGGGGATCCCCTGGGTTTAGGAGAAGGTCCTAGAAGACTTCCCTGAAGGAACTGAGACCTTAAGAATTCATTGAAATTAACTAAATACCAAAATAAGAAAATATAGAATAACATATCCACATGCCCAGATTAAAGACAGAACATAGCTTGTTCTGCAAAGTGAAATATAGCGACAGAAGAGTATGTTAAAAAAAAAAAATCAACTGACAAAGTTAGGAGGAAGTGGACATAACAGCAAATTTCCACTATAAAGGATAGCTCTATGATAAGGTTAAATATAAATGCCCTCTGAAAATGCCCACTGAAGATGAGCTCAAAATAAAAAATTATTATGCAAATCTTGAAAAGAATGCAGTATTGAATGTTTTAGAAATAGGGAGAGGGGTTCAAGGTGGTTGACTAGATGTGGCTACTACATGCCTCCTCCACAAAAAGGAATCAAAATAACAAGTAAATGTTCTCATTTAAAATAGATTGTCTAAGAGAGAACAGTGGAATTCAATGGAGAAGCAATGGGAACCACAAAAAACAAAGAAGGAGAGGGAAGTAGGCACCCTGCTCAGCAGAGACCAGCTGGGAACTGGGAGAAACACCTGGATGAGGGAAAAAGGTAAGTGACAGTCTCCCAGGACCCCACATTTCTGCCATGAACTTTTAGTCCTAGCTACAGGAGAACCCCTCAATCCACGCAGGCCTCTGGACTAACACATGGAGCTGACTAGAGGCTGTACCATGGCATTGCTTTAGAGAGAGAGAACTCACACTGCATCCCACAGGCTTTGAGCCCTGAGCTGCTGCAGCTTGGTGCCATTCTGAGAACTAAGCTCTCAAGAGACTGTGTCCTGCCTTGAGGTCAAAACTGCTGCTCTCCTCCCTCGCCAAGGAGGAAGAAGGAGAGGCAAGCACTTTCACATGCCATAAGTACAAATCCCACTGCTGTTGCTGGGGGCTTCTGTGGAACCAAAGCACAAGCAAACCGGACTCCTTTCTGCTACCCACTTGTGCTGCTCCAGCTGAGAGAGGGCACGCCCACCACTCACCCTCCAATCACAGGCCTTCAGCTGATACAATTCTGAGAACCTGGATTCCAAAGGCCTGAATCTTGCCTTGGGGCCAAAGCCAAGGCTGATGTTACTGCTCCTAGGCCAAAGAGGGAGAAGGGAGGCAGGCCCTTTCACACTTTGTGAGAACAAACCCCACCACTAGTTCTGTGGGCTACTACAGGGCCAAGGTGTGTGGAAAATACCTGTCTCACAGCTATCTGCCTATGCTGCTTCCATTGAGAGTAGTAGCCTGGCCCTCCCCAGTGGCAGGCGTATAATGCAACTGCTTTTGCCCACAGCAAAGCATTTTGCCAGGGGCCTATAGACTATCCTGTCCCTGCCTATCACAGCCAGTGCCTGAATGCACTACCATGGGGCCAGAGAACAAGTCCTACAGCACAGTGGCATGCCCCTAGTACTCAAACGTACCTTCCAGGGGCCTGGAAATTGCCCAGCACATTTGCCCAAATTTCTCAAAGCAGAATCCACCACTTTTGGCATCTGAACACTCCTCCTGGGGTCTGAGTTTAGGCCAATATAATCTACCAATACCAACACAGCATGTATCATCAGTGGGCCAGGAAGGATGCATATAGTATAAAGGTAAAGGGATGGAAGAAGATATGCCACAAAACCCAAAAGCAAGCAATGGTAGCTCTTCTTGTATCAGAGAAAACAGATTTTAAATCAAAAAGAGTAAAAAAAGAGAAAAGACAAAGTTATTACATGATGATAAAGGGATTGATTCAGCAGGAAGATATAACAATTACAAATATAGATGCACACAACACTGGAGCACCCATAAAGTAAATATTACTAGATCTAAAAGATAGACTGCAATGAAATAATAGTGCAGGGCATCAACACCCCACTCTCAGTATTAGACCATGTAGACAGAAAATCAACAAAGAAATACTAGATTTAAACTGGACTTTAGGCCAAATGAACCTAACACACATTTGCAGAACATTCTATCCAACAACTGCAGAATATACATTATTTTCATCAACACATGGAGCATTCTCCATCATAGACCATACATTAGGCCACAAAATAAGTCTCAACGTATTTTTTAAAAATTAAAATCGGCCGGCGTGGTTGCTCACGCCTGTAATCCCAGCACTTTGGGAGGCTGAGGCGGGCGGACCACGAGGTCAGGAGATCTAGACCACCCTGGCTAACATGGTGAAACCCCATTTCTACCAAAAAAAAATCTAAAAACTTAGCTGGGCATGGTGGCGGGCGCCTGTAGTCCCAACTACTGGGAAGGCTGAGGCAGGAGAATGGTGTGAACCTGGGAGGCGGAGCTTGCAGTGAGCCAAGATCACACCACTGCACTGCAGCCTGGGTGACAGACTTCATCTCAAAAAAAAAAAAAAAAAAATTAAAATCGTATCAAGGATCTTCCCAGACTACAATGGAATAAAACTAGAAATCAATAACAGAGGAAATTTGGAAGTTTACAAATACCTGAAAATTAAACAAGATATTCCTGAACACCATTGGGTCAAGGAAGAAATCAAGAAGGAAAGAAAAACAATCTTGAGACAAATGAAAATTGAAACACAAGATACCAAATCCAATGGGATACAGAAAAAGCAGTGCTAAAAGTTTATAGCAATAAACACATCAAAAACGCAGAGAAAAACAAATCAAACTAATGTTCCACCTACAAGAACTAGAAAAGCAAGAACCAACCAAACTCCAGATTAGTGGAAGTAAAGAAATAATGAAGATTACTGCAGAACTAAAAAAATAGAGACAAAATAAACAGTTGGAAGCATTTCCTCTAAGAAATGGAATAAGATAAAGATGCCTACTTTAACCACTTCTGCTCAACATAGTACTGGAAGTTCTAACCAGAACAATCAGGCAAGAGAAGAAAATAAAAGTCCACGTGTTCTCATTGTTCAACTCCCCCCTTATGAGTGAGAACATGCGGCGTTTGTTTTTCTGTTGCTGTGTTAATTTGCTGAGAATGATGGTTTCCAACTTCATTCATGTCTGTGCAAAAGACATGAACTCATCCTTTTTTATGGCTGCATAGTATTCCATGGCATATATGCACATTTTTTTTATCCAGTCTATCACACGTATACAAGGAGGGGAATATCACACACCAGATCCTGTTGGAGGGTGGGTGGCTAGGGGAGGGATAGCATTAAAAGAAATACCTAATGTAGGTGATGGGTTGATGGGTGCAGCAAACCACCATGGCACATGTATACCTATGTAACAAACCCGCACGTTCTGCACATGTATCCCAGAACTTAAAGTATAATAAAAATAAAAGTCATCCAAATTGGAAAAGAGGAAGTCAGATTGCCTTTTTACTAATAATATAATCTTATATTTATAAAAACCTAGAGACTCCACCAAAAATACTCCAGATTTGCTAAATGAATCTGGTAAAGTTTCAGGATACAAAATCAAGCTACAAAAATTAGTAGTGTTTTTATATACGAATAATGATATAGCCATGAAAGAAATCAAGAAGGCGCAATCCATTTATAATCGCTACCAAAAATAAAATACCTAGGCAATTTAACCAAGGAGCGCGCGCGTGCACACACACACACACACCATACACAGAGAAATGAAATAGGAGACAAAAAAATGGAAAGACATCTGAAGCACATGGATCAGAATAATATTCTTAAAATGATATTACCCAAAGCAATGTACAGATTCAGTGACATTCCTATTAAAATTCCAATGTCATTCCTCGCAGAATTAGAAAAAACAACCTTAAAATTTATATGGAATTAAAAAGACTCCAAATAGTCAAAACAATCCGAAGCAAAAAGAACAAAGCTATAGGTATCACATTACCTGACTTCAACATATATTACAAGGCTATAGTAACCAAAATAACATAGTATTGATATAAACAAAAAAAGCCCAACAAAACTGAATGGAGAGCCCTGAAGTAAAGCCACATATTTACAGATCTTTTGCAAAGCTAACAAGAACTTACATTAAGGAAAGGACACTCTGATATGGTTTGACTGTGTTTCCACCCAAATCTCATCTTGAATTGTAGTTCCCATAATACCCACGTGTTGTGATAGGGACACGGTGGGAGGTAATTTAATCATGGGGCAGTTACCCTTATGCTGTTTTCATGACAGTGAGTTATCATTAGAGCTGAGGGTTTCATAAGGGGCTTTTCCCCCTTTGCATAGCACTTCTGTCTCCTGCTGCCATGTGAAGAAAAACATATTGCTTCACCTTCCACCATGCTTGTAAGTTTCCTGAGGCCCCCCCAATCCATGCTGAACTGTGAGTCAATGAAGTTTCTTTCCTTTATAAATTACCCAGTTTCAGGCAGTTCTGTATAGCAGTGTGAGAACAGACTAACACATCCTCTTTAATAAGCAATGCTAGGAAAATGGGATATCCACACACAGAAGAATAAAACTGGACCCCTGTCTCTCACCATCTACAAAAATCAACTCAAAATGGATTAAAGACTTAATTGTAATACCAAAAACTATAAAATTACTAGAAAAAAGCCAAGGGAAAACTCTCCTAGTTATTGGCCTAGGCAAATAATTTATGACTAAGACCTGAAAGGCACAGGCAACAGAAAACAAAAATTGACAAATAGGACTTAATCAAATTAAAAAGCTTCTGTACAGCAAAAGAAATAATAAACAGAATGAAGAGACAACCTACTGAATGGGAGAAAATATTTGCAAACTATTTTCCAACAGGATACTAACATCCAGAATGCACCAGAAACTCAAATAACTCATCAGGAAACAAACAAAACAAAACAAAACACAAATTATCCCATTACCAAGTGAGCAAAAGGCATAAATAGCTATTTCTCATGAGAAGAAATACAAATGACCACCAGGTATGCAAAAAAAATGCCAACAGCACCAAACATCTGAAAAAATGCAAATAACACAGTGAGGTATTATATTACCTCAGTCAAAATGACTATTATTAAAAAGGCAAAAAAAATATATAGATGTTGACAAGGATGCAGAGAAAAGGGAACTCTTATACACTCTTGGTCAGAATGTAAACTAGGACACCTGCTCTAGTAAATAGTATGGAGATCTCTCAAAAGCTAAAAATAGAACTACTGTTTTATCCACCAATTCCACTACTTTTCAAAGGAAAAGAAATCAATATATCAAAGGGATACTTGCATTTATGTGTTTGCTGTAGCACTATTTATAGTAGCAAAGATATGGAATCAACCTAAGTGTCCATCAACGGATGAATGGATAAGGAAAATGTGGTATATATACACAATGAAACGCTACCCACCCATAGGAAAGATTACAGTCATGTAATTGCAGCAACATGAATGGATCTGGAGGCTATTATTTTAAGTGAAATAAGCCAGGCACACACACACAAAACAAATATTGCATGTTCTCACTTATGCACGAAAGTTAAAACAGTTCATCTCATGGAGGCAGAGAGCAGAGAGATAGATAACAGAGACTGGTAGGGGTGAGTGACACAGAGCGAAGGATGAAGAGAAGTGGGTTAAAGGGTACAAACATACGGTTAAATAAAAAAATAAATTCAGGATTTGATAGCAGAGTAGGGTGACTATAGTTACTAAAAATGTATTTGGGTGGTGAATACCTTAATAACCTGACTTGTTCACCATGCATTTAATACATGTAACAAAATTTCACATGTGCCCCATAAATTTGCACAAATTTTTAAAAAGTTTGAGAAACTGTAAAATGTATGGTTTATCACTGCACATATAAGTATCAGGGTTTTAGCAGGAAACAGAATTCACCCCAGATGCTTAAAATGAATAGATGTAAGTAATCTACTTACAGATATGTTCTAGGGTTATTTGAACAATCAAGTTATAATTAAGTGTCCAAGGACTAACAATAGTAAAAAGAGTTTCCTCCCACTAGGTCTTCCATGAAGGAGATTGAATTAATATGAGGAGTTTATCTAGAGTTCAGATTTATTGTAGGTGTGGTTAACCTCAGTGCAACACAGGATTCCAATTCCTGTAGAAACACCTAGTGTTTACATTGGGGTCGATTCACCAGGACAGTAAGAGTCTGATCGTCGTATTAAGGTCATCTCTTTGTCTCAGAGAAGGTCTTGTCACATGCTTTTGTTCCTCATTTTGCCCTTCCCCAGCAATACTCTGCTTTTACTTGTTATTCAAGTAAGTTAACTTGGTGATGGGAGTTATTGGGAGTGGTGGGGGCTGGGAGGATTTGCAATCTTTGTTGTTTTGAGCCAGGCTCAGTCTTAGTGTGTAGCCTTCTTGGTTCTAGCACCTATGCCCTGAATTAATTTATGGACTTCATTGACCATCTTAGCCTTATCCTAGTAGCAAGGTTCTTCTATTGCCTACTCTGGCTGCATTAGTTTTGACTAAGACCCAACTGCGGCAATGCCTGTTCTCCTTTTGTCACTTATTAAGGCTTTTATTCCATAGTGGAGGTTTGGAAGAAGGATGTGGTCAGAGTTTCTTGTCCTTTCCTTGTGCATGCTCCTCCCTTTTCCTGGCCTGCACAACAGGTGCTTTTTAGTTCTCTTTCCAATCTTTGCCATGAGCGCTCAGTAGACTTTGAGGAAGAGCCTACAAGATGATGCAGACTCTCCCAATTTCTGTACCTCCCAGAGCTTTTATGCTAACAGTCTGCGTTTATCAATAAAATGAAACAATAAAATGAATTATTTATTACTGTATACATATTTTTCATCTATTTTAGCTGAGTTCTTAGCATTTCTGGTTGTTTCTCCCCCAGCTTAGTGTATATTCACATTGTTCTTCCTGTAAGCACCATTTCTCCTTCGATTTGGGGTCTATTGGTTGTTGAGCAACATCAGCTCTCTCTTAGCCTGTGATTTTGAAGTTAGTCTGGCTAATTTTTGCTGTAAGACTAAGATGAACCCTTCTTCCAGATTTTCTATATCTAGGGGATAACTGAGAAACCTGGTCAGCGAAGTGCTAGCTAACATAGAAGTGTTTGCCTTGAAGAATATCTTATATTCACAGTAAATACTGCGAATGAGAAAACTTTGTTGTTTTAAACCACAGAAATTGTAAGTTTGTTTATCACAGCAGCAGCATCTAGCATGTCTCCACTAACACAGTATTTAAACTAGGATGTCCAAGGCGACTGGCAGAGGGACACAGACAGGTATATGTAAGGAAAGATAACCTGTAGGCCTAGGAAATTCCTTCTAGGGTCTCAGGAGTCTGGACAAAGCTGGAGTTCAATTACTAGAAAGTATGAGGCAAAGACTAGTTTCTGGAGTTAACTTCAGAGATTTAGTTACCGTATAAACTGCAGGCAAGGCCAAAACACATGGCCAAAACACACGGGAAACAAGGTAAGAACAAGTCACTCAGCAAAACTGCCTCAGTGTGAGCAGTGAGTCATGGAGCTCCTTCTGCTTCCCAGAGTCTTAGGAAGGTTTCTAAATGGAGTGGTTAACCAGCCTAGCATTGTGGGCTACAAGGATATAATGCCAAAGAGTTACCACAACTCCAAAGCAGGCCAAGAGCCTCTCTTGCAGGAAAAGTCCCTTCAATCACAAAAATATCTCATTTTGATCAAAATGCCATTGTGAACTTTTCCTTCTGTGGCAAACAGCTTGAATTCTATGACACTATCACCCACGTCCATATGTCTCAGTGTTTGCTCTGCCAAGATGTCTGCTTGCCATGTGCTCTGTCTGTACAATGCCAAACACCCAGGTGAAAAGTGAACAATTCAGTCAGTGTTTCTAAACACCCAGATGTTCGGCACCAACTCTGTAAAACATCTGGATGCCTGACAGCATCATATAATATGAACAATGGTGTAGATGCTAAGTACTCTTAGGAGTAAGAAAATATGGAACATTAGCACAATCCAGTACATTTTTTCCCTGAAGTATTAGAGAGTCTTAGTCTTGAATTGGTCTTTAGAGGACATCTAATACAACTTCCCTCATAATATATTTGTGGTGTCTCTGCAATCAAATCAAGGAGACTTCAGTAAAACCTGTCTGGTAACAGGAAAGATGAATTCATGATTTGATTTTATGTTATAAACATGAATAAATTTCATTCAAAAAATGTTAGCTGGGTGACTCTTCTGACCCAAACTTTGGGACTAGAAAGGACGAATATGTCTTCAAGGAGTTAACTTCAGTCTAGTAGAGGGAACACATTAGACAGCAGCAGGGGAAATGAAAATAAGGGGACACTGAGTCAAGAGGACTTAACTCATTAAATATACCTACCACTGCTTGAGCATCTCTTAGTACCAGCTATTATGATAGGCAGGACACCGATTTTCCACATTTAATGTGCATAAAACCCTTAGCACATAGAGATTCTTATTTCTATTTTCTGGCCATTTAGGGGGATTAAGTCACATTCCAAGGCCATACAACTTGAAAATTCAAATAAGATGGTGTGTAAAACAGTATATGCTGCCTCCAAATACCTTCCACTGAATTGCTTTGCCTCCCTTCAAACTTCTCTAACAAAGCTCAGGTCCTCAGTACCTCAATCTTGCCATCTCAGGGATGATCAGACCCTGGAGAAGAAGGTTAGGATCCCCAGGTACTTACGGATTTCTTCAGAAGGAATATAATTACTGAAGATATCAGAATCAGCCAAAAGAAAATAATACACAAAAAGTATGACTGACACTAAAAGGTGGAAGAGAACCTAGCTTCCAACACCGGAAAATGAGAGAAAACAAAATGAGCATAGATGTTAAGTCAACAGTTACTCAGACAGAACCGGCATATTTTCTAATCGAAAGAGGCCATTTCCCATCTTTAGGATGTGAGATCCAAACTTAAAGAGAGACTTTATTCAAAAAGACCATGGCAATAAGAAAAATGTTTCAGTTTCAAGATCTGCAAATGTCTCAAAAATCAAACAGAAACAGAGGCTTCTCTTTTATAGGCAGGGGTAATCAGGGACTTCCAAGGGAAAGTGATCAAGGGGAGGAGTTCTGATGGGAAGTGTTACTCACTGTGCTCAGTTGATTCTCAAGATGGGAAGCTGGAGCTGGGGACTGTTCTGCACTTTAGTGCTTGCCAGATCTGGGGGCAAGCCGAAGTTCTGGGCCCTGTGTTAAGGAAAGAAGTCTAAAGTTTGGTCGAGCCAAGGCATAAAGTAAGAAATGCGCAACTGTAAACACTTGGTCAACAGTCATCTGTGATATTGACTTCACAGAGAATCATCTATTTTATCTCCCACAGTTTACAAATGTATTTTACAGATTTTAGCAGCTTTCTCCTTTCATCGCAGGCTCATTCATGTCTCTTTTTAATGCTGCTATGGTTATAAAATGCTGCTGTAAATGACAACACTTAGGCCCCTAGTTGTCCAATCCTGACTTCTTCCAACTGCTGAATCAGGTTTCTCTGGATAGGGGTATACAAAGCCAACCAACTCGGAGAGCTTCTCTGCCCAATAACAGGAGGTTGGTCCCAACTGGCTGGGAGACTCCCATGCAGTGTTTTGGTGACTAAGGCCTTGGCTCAGAAAGCCCTGCTGAATGGAATTTCCTGGATTTCAGCTTGGAACTGGAGCATTCCTCACATTTATTCATTTTCATCCTGATGAAGCAACATTTTGAAGTGGAAATTCTGAATTCCTACCTCTGGCCTGCTATGAGACTAAATAAATCCACTCCTAAATTCTTAGGAAAGCTAAAATATAACTGCTTTCACAGTGGACAGCTGTTTATTGTCTCTTTATGTTTCTAGTAAGAGACATGTGATTTCTTTGACCACAATGGAATCTCCCTTTAAGCACTCCCAGCTTGATGTAATGTATGATTTTTATCAATGGTAACAACAAATTCCCCACCTGCCAACTTTTTAAACCAAAATCGTAGCTATTAAAAGTTAATGATTAGAATGCATGTTTTATTCTGCAATTTGAGTGACGTGAAAGATGCAAAATTTGATTCCCTTATTATGCTGCTTTTTTCCCTGTTATCTTAGGGAGTTACAAAAATACACTGAATAACTTAACAGCTTATAATCCCTTTAATTTACCTCCTCCTTTCCCAAAAGGGGGCTATTTCTTTAAAATTTTTCTTTATTCCGTACTTTTACCATGATAATTGCTAATTGTAATCCAGGGTTTCTCTTGTAGAGATTGAGTTACAAATCCAGAGAAGGATGGGGAGGGGGGAGGGGGGAGGGATTGCATTGGGAGTTATACCTGATGTAAATGACGAGTTGATGGGTGCTAATGAGTTGATGGGTGCAGCACACCAACATGGCACAGGTGTACATATGTAACAAACCTGCACATTATGCACATGTACCCTAGAACTTAAAGTATAATAATAAAAAATAAATAAATAAATCCAGAGAAGGAGAAATAGTCTCCGGGGACTATAGCAGGTAAGTCATTATGGAATAATGTTGATCTTACAAGTGCAATATTCAAGTTAGAATGAAATACAGCAGGGGTCTGGATAATTCACTGAAAGATCATCATGCATATCTCAGAGGTGAATGCTTGAAATATTCGAAGTTCGAGAAGGCAAACTGAAGAAATACTTATTAAAAAAACCCCACAAAACTCTTATTACAGTGTGCAGTTGAGTTACTGGCAACAATTCAAATTTCCTGAGTTTTTCGAAAACTAAAAAGGGAAGAAAGTAATACAAATATGAACACCATAATGTCAGAATGCTGTCATGCGTGAAGCTATTAGCAGTGATTTAGGCCCGATTAATGTTAGAGAAAAAAAGCAGCCTATATACATTGTATGGT
The DNA here is from genome assembly GCF_049350105.2 of Macaca mulatta. Taxonomy (NCBI): domain Eukaryota; kingdom Metazoa; phylum Chordata; class Mammalia; order Primates; family Cercopithecidae; genus Macaca; species Macaca mulatta. The sequence goes on along the minus strand of NC_133420.1, from coordinate 111,634,968 downwards.
GTTTTTCTTCTGTAAATGAATACTTAGAAAACCATTGGAAACTTCATTTCCTACAGCCACCATATATTATTTCTGAGATTGTGATGCCGAATATATCTGACTTATCTTTCTGCCTACTAAAACTTATTTTATAAGGAAAACTATGCCTGAAGTTAATCAAGAGTGAATACTGGTGGCCTAGGAAAGAAATATAATTCTTACCACTATTGTATGCTTTATTTTTAATGGGGAATTGTATCCTTTTAATTATTGTATGCTATGTGAAAGTAGTAAACAATGCTGTGAATCTCTGAAATCCACCCTATGGTAATAGTGCATTAAACACTTGAGCAGCTAAGATTCATGTGGACAAACAGAACTGAGAGGGCACACTACCGTATAATTCTATAAAGATTATGAACACAACAGGGGCAGGAAATTGGCTACTCAGCACCAGTACCGCTTTGTGTCTTATCTAATTGTACATAGCCTACGTTAGCTGAGCTAAGGACATCTCCTGCTGTGCTCAAAATAGATAAACAGTGCCTAAAGTTGATAATAATTGACAAAGAAAAATACTGTGCTGCAAATGACAAGACACCTCTGAGGATTATCAAATTTATTATCTTGAAAAGATTGGATTTCCACAGGACTATCAAATGGGAAGAGGAAACTGAGGGGAGTAAGAAAACCGAGAGTTAATTGAATTTGCAAGATATATTGGCTGTCAGGAAAAAAAAATCAATGGAATTACACGGATAATCAAAGGGACAATAACTCTTTGCCTTAAAGTTTGAATTTTCAGTTTACAGTTCATGTAAATATATATGGTGTGTGTGTGTGTGTATGACGGAGAGAGAGAGTTTCAGAAACATCAAGGGTAATAAAGCCAATACTATTCTCACATGGCTGTGGTCAAGTGAAAAAAATTAACGTATTTGTGTTCTGAAGTGTAAAAAGTGTTGTCTCAGGAGTTACGGAACCTGGGCTTTGCTGCTCATTAACTGTGTAACGTGGCTAATTCATTTACATATACAACTATGTTTTTCTGCTTTGCAGTGGTCCACAGTATCTTGAATCTTTCTATTATTTATTTTACCTGGAAATCAGATATTTACAAATTTATCATCCAGAATTTGTATTGAGCTATAGCTAAATCCAACCAAATAGTTGATTTTAAGAACGTTCACTCTATATTCTAAAACTGCCCCTTCGTTTGAACAATCAGGATTTTCATACACACAAAAAATGTTTAGCGGCTGTCCCTTTGTATTATTCTTCTTTTTAATAATTAGTAAAAACTATTTACAGAGAATTTATAAAAAACTACAGTGTAATAATCAAACTTCCTCAATACTTACATACTGATAGCTTTATGTGTAAACATATGCACAGTTTTGTGCATACATATATACACACATTATCTATACAGTCTATCTTGTGGATTACATACAATTTATGTATCATCTATAGATATATAAACTTTCTATATATGTATATATGTTAACTAATAAATGCTAATAGATGATCTCTGTGTGTGTGTATATAAGCAAATTTTTATTCTTTGATTCATAATATATTTAAAGAGAAAAAAGTTTGTTTTCATTGACGACTTAAAGAGGAGGGAGAAGAAAAAGGCAGGAACAGAGGAAACATGTTTCAGTTACTTCAGAAATCACTCACTGTATTCTTACCTCCCCAGACACACTTGATATGAATGCTAAAGAGACAACCAAACAGCTCTGAGAATCTAGTTTTCTGAAGAGTAAAGTTCATGACTAACCCAAATCATCCATCTCTGTTGGTTTCTTGATCTGTAAAACTGTCTTAAAACATTGTGTGTGTGTGTGTGTGTGTGTGTGTATATACGTATATATATGTGTATATATATGTATATATGTATATATATGTATATATATGTGTGTGTATATATATGTATATATATGTATATATGTATATATATGTGTATATGTGTGTGTGTATATATATACACACACACACACACACACACACACATATATATAGTGCTCTTTTTTCAATCCTGAAGTTTATTAAGTCTCCATTGCTTAAACAATCTTGGTGGGGTGGGGTGACATGCTATCTTGAGAAAATTCCCTAAACTTTCCGAGGCTGTTATTTTCGAAACATGGTTGATAATACTTGTCTTCTAGAATTGTCTTTCATTGTTTTATACTTACCTTGACTAGTGCCTGGTAGATGGCAGATTCTCAAAAGATATTTGTTGAAGGAAAAAAATGAATGAATGAAAGTATAGGAATATTTAGTACTCTATCGTATACAGTATAAATTAGAGCTATTGATATTAACCTTTATTATTGCGTATAGTGATGTCTATATCTACTCATATATTTTGGAATATTGGGATAAATAGTACACACCTAGTGGTGCAAAGATACCATATATTTTTAAAAATCTATTATAGGGTTGGCTTCTCCAGAATCATGTTGTATAACATATAACAGAATCAATAGAATATATATGTGTGTGTTTGTGTATCCTATTAATCCTAAATAAATTCAAAGATATTTATTTCAAGGAATCTAGCTCAAATAATTATTGGGACTGGCAAGTCTGCAATCTATAGGACAGGCTGGTAGGTGGGAAACTCAGGCTGGGTTTGATTTTGAGTCTTGAAGTAGAATTTTTCTTCTCAGGAAACCTCAGCTTTTGCTCTTAAGAGCTTCAGCTGATTGAATGAAGCCCACTTAACTATCAAGGATAATCTTTAATTAAAGTCAACTGATTTTAAATGCTAACTACATTTACAAACTACCTACACAGCAACACCTGAGCTTAGTGGTTGATTAAAAACTACGTAATATAGCCTAGCCAAGTTTGCATATTTACACATAATTACACCAAACAGATGAAAATCCTAAAAGAAAAACAAAGCCTAGGTTCTTCTTATGATGGCTTAGAAATGTTACTTGCTGTTGGTCTCCATCTGAAACTGGTCCAATTGTCCCATAGAGCTATTATTTACATTTAAAAAATGAACATAGAAATGGATTCTCCGGTTCTCAAAACTTGAAATTCACATTGTCCCATCTGAGTTCCTCCCTCAGGAAACCAAATTTCAGGCAAGGGACTGGAACTCCCCAGATCACTGCATTCAGACAAGACCGCCAGAACCCTTATCCATCATGAGTGCCTCTGTATTAGTATTTTCTCATGCTGCTAATAAAGACATACCCAAGACTGGGTAACTTACAAAGGAAAGAGGTTTTATTGACTCACAGTTCCACACGGCTGCGGAAGGCCTCACAATCATGGCAGAAGAACAAGGAACATCTTACGTGGCGGCAAGGAAGAGAGAATGAAAAACCAAGGGAACGGAGTTTCCTCTTATAAAGCAATCAGATCTCGTGAGACTTACTCACTACCACAAGAATAGTATGGAGGAAATTACCCCCAGGATTCAATTATCTCCCACTGGGTCCCTCCTACAACACGTGGGAATTATGGGTGCTACAATTCAAGATGAGATTTGAATGGGGACACAGTTAAACCATATTAGCCTCCTTCCTTTCCCTAATTTTAGTTGGTTGGGAGACAACCTACAGCTGAGGAGGTCCACCTCAGCTGCAGCACCTGATTGAAGCCTTCTTCCTTGGCAATACTCGTCTCAGTGCTTCGTGTTCTGTACGGCAATCAGCAGGACCCAGACTGAACCCCTTGTATTTCTATAATGTCTACCCATTTTCCATCCAGAAGTATGTGGACAGATAATGACATTAAAAGTTGGACTAATAAACAATTCTGCCTATGTAAAATAAAACTAATGTGTTAGAGCAGATTTCTTTCTTTCTGGTGAAAGAAACGCTGTATTGGCCAGGCACAGTCACTCATGCCTGTAATCCCAGCACTGTAAGAGGCAGAGGTTGGCAGATTGCTTGAGCCTAGGAGTTGGAAACCAGCCTGGGTCACGTGGTGAACCCTATCTCTATAAAAAGATTAAAAAAAATTAGCTGGGTGTGGTGGCTCACACATGTAGTCCCAGCTACCTGGGAGGCTGAATCCAGGAGGTCAAGAGTGCCCTGAGCTGTGATTGTACCACTGCACTCCTGCATGGTAAACAGAGTGAGACTCCGTCTCTCTCTCTCTGTCACTCTCTTTCTCTGTGTGTGTGTGTTTGTACCTATTTTAGACACACTATGTTTAGAGCAATGTGTTACTATTTCTCTAAATGTTTAATTTACATAATGTAAATATGTAAACTTGGCAGTGATCTGGCTCATTCAATCACCATAGAAAAGTAAATGATAATTTTGTCTACCATTAACAATTGATAGCCTAAGTGACTAAAATTGTTATGATACTAATTGAAATGAAGAAAAAATCTACTTTTCTTTATACAATATCAGTGCATTATTCTATGTGTATATCCCAAGTAATTTTTTGATAATTCTAGAAGTTATCTAGCCTGAGAGTTTATCCTTCAAACTTAATGTGACACATCATGAAATTCAGCCTTAATTTTCTTGAGTTGTGTATGGATCTAATAAAGTAATATCAACTCCAATATCTTGCATTTGCCTACTTTGTATTAAGCTCGCCCTCATGGGAATGACAAAGATATCTTGGAAAGGGTCTTGAACCAGTTAATAATAAAAACCTTTTTCCCTGAAGAAATCAATATACCATTTTGGGCATAATTTATCATTACGTATTCATTTTAGGCAGAACAGCAGGCAGCCTCAAGTAGAGATATTGTAATACTGTTCTCAAAGTCCCTGCCTGCTATTGCTGCTCAGAAACCTACATACTTAATTGTTATTTCACATCAATTTTCCACACATTTGGAAATAGCTACCTAATGCATCAATTAATTAAATTTAATATCAGAATATAAATGGGTGAAAAAGTCATTAAAACTTTTTAAATTATAGATGTTCTCTTTATTTTATTCATCTTGAATTATTAGACAACAATAAAGTTACATAAATGTTAAATACAAAATGTCATACATATATATAGTTAAAATTAAGAATGTTATAGATGTATAGAAAAACCAGGCCTTAATTCCTATAAAAATACTCCTAATTGTTCAATACAGAAAAATTCAGAAAATACGAGCTAAAAAAACTGGACTCTCTATTCTCATGCTAATCAGCAATTCTTAACAGGGTCTATAAATTACTAGTTATCAAAACTGAAACATCACTCATCTGTATCCTTTGCCAAGCTGAAAGGCCACCTTACTTCTGCATATTCTAACTGAATGAGAATATAGTGAGCTCAGACTGAGAGTTTTGGAAACCCATGGTGAACCACCGGTCTGGTCTTAAGCAAAAAGGGATGCCACACATTCAGTAGAAAACACTACAGTGTGCAGCAGCGCATTGAGCCTGTGATGAAGCCAAATCCAGGCCCTGGACAAGATTCTGAGTCAAGTCGAGTGGTGAGACCCGACACCTTTGGCTTTAACAATGAATGGGGCCACTAGAGCCTTCTCTCACATAGTCCTAGGGAATGTTTCCTCAAGACCTAAGTGAACAGTCAGATAATAAAAGAACACTGAAACTGGCTCTTTCCATTTGGGGATCCAATAAGAATGAGGTCCTACTTGAAGTTGTGAGAAGAGCTAGATTGATGTCAACCAAGTCTAGTATCAGGAATTGAAGGACTGATACTAAGTAAATGCTAGTTACTGACTGGACAACAGAAGGGCCTGTAACACATCCATGGAAAGATAACAATTGCCACGAAGAAGAGGTGGGGCATCAAGAACTCTGAAGAAGAAGGGTTGAGGAGCCTGAGATTCCACTGACTTTTCCAAATATGGATTAAAGACATTTTTTCAAACTTTTATTTTACTTTAACGTACAAGACACATGTGCAGAACATGCAAGTTTGTTACATAGGTATACATGTGCCATGGTGGTTTGCTGCACCTATTGACCTATCATCTAAGTTTGCTCCCCTGGCCCCCCACATCCCAACAGGCCCTGGTGTATGTTGTTCCTCTCCCTGGGTCCATGTGTTCTCATTGTTCAACTCCCACTTACGAGCGAGAACATGAGGTGTTTGGTTTTCTGTTCCTGTGTTAGTTTGCTGAGGATGACGGCTTCTGGCTTCATCTATGTCTCTGCAAAACACACAATCTCATTCCTTTTCATGGCTGCATAGTATTCCATAGTGTGTAGGTACCACATTTTCTTTATCCAGTCTATCAGTCATGGGCATTTGGGTTGGTTCCACGTCTTGAGTCAAAGACATTTTAATTATATGCATTGCTTTATAGTGCTTGCAGGACTGCTTCCTTAATAACTACCTAAAATATTGAGTAAGCACAGTTTGTTGAATCAGTAGGCCTTAAAAACAATCTCACTCCTCAAAAACTTTTGTATGGCAGCACTAAGATATGCGAGCACCTATCCTGTATGCAAGATTCAGCTTCCAGCTGTCACTTCTTATCTCATATTGCATCCCATTACGTGAAAGGAAACTTTGAACAAGTCACCCCAAGAAACAGTAGCTTGATACACTGTTTCTACCTCTGAGCAGTAAAAAGTTGCCCAAAGGAACCCTGTCACCAGTGAGATGCTCCTTCTGATGATACCAAGACAAGAACCCATGGGTCCATTTTAAGTCCTTTCCTCTTGGACTCCAGGAAAGTCATAGCATCAATCAACACCTTGTGAACAAAGCCCGGGGCCTCTACCCTTGTTTTCTGTGGCTACATAAATACCCCTGAGATAAAATATCATTCTGCGAAAGAGGAAAGTTAAGGAATTTTAAGTGGATTTCTTATTGTTTGGTTTGAAATGTCAAGCCTTGCGGAAGACTGCTCTGAGGTCCGTTACCTGGAATAATTGGACTTTTTCATAGACAAGCATCTCATTTTCCTGAATACCCAGTTATCGCCTTCAAAGGATCTCCTTTAAAGATAAAGGAAGAAAAAAGGCATTGCCATTTATGAGTCAGACCCAATTCTGCCAGAAATCATTCTTGATTCATATTTCCCATTTCTGATCATCCTGGGATGAAATAGCTCTTCGCAGCCCCAGGGCCTGAGTCTGGAGGGTGACATGAAGATAGTTCTCAAGGCATCTAAATAACTATCCAGCAGGGCCTTACTATATGGGAAAACAACCCATTCAGAGGATAGTTACTTTTTTGTGCTGGTTTTTAAGGTTAGTGTGTCCTAAATTCTTCTCAATCGTTTGGCTGAGTTTTTATTTTTAATGTGCCCCTTTTAGAATAATACAAGCCTTTGTATATATAAACAACATATGACATGAGAAAAATATTTGAATTACATAAGCTTACTATGTAGACATATTCAATTTGGGAATACATCCTTTATATATAATTTCTGTGATCAATAATTATCTGTCAGATATTTAACTCATGCATAAAACATGTGTAGGCATAATTTGTGGCATGTCCAAATAACCTTTAAAATCATTTTCTTCCTTTTGCTTTTTCTACTCCCATCTTTCTTCAAATAAACTGGGCACCCAATCTATTTTCCATGAAATTACTTTCCAGACTCTTCAAATGTATTTCTCTCAGAGCTGTTCTCTTAGAGCATTCATTTAGTTCCGAAAGCAGCATTCATCTGATTTGTCTCTGCAATCATTGTTTCAGAGGAGCGTATTCCCAAGGACAAATTTAAAAGCACTAATGCAGTTTTATCTATTTGAAGTGGCCTGTTCTGTCATCGGCATTCATGGGGCTCTCAGACCCAGCTCTAGTATTCTCAGTAAGTACCTCCAAGTTTTTATTCTGCCTTCACAAGAGCACTGTACTCTTTACTCTCAGTATGTTATGGAGGGTGCTTTTCCAAGGAGGGAGGACAGAGGATCCCGGAAAGAAAGGGAGTGGTTACAGCTGGAAGAGAGGAAGGAGTTTTGCCATTTATCCAGTCTTGGTGAAATAATTACTTCATGGAAGCAACTGTGGATCTTGCTGTTTATAGGGTTGGAAGCATATATTTAATCAGAGCTATCAGAGCTGCATATGGTTACGTTGACAAATATATGTGGGCGGTATGTGTGTTTATATGTAAACCTGTGATTTATTTCAAAATGAAATGATTCCTAGTTAAAAACAACCTGATTGTATAGTGCAATACTTCCTATTAGAAGACTTGATAAATTGGTATTTGCTAAGAAGTACTTCTTATCAATTCCGAGAAACATAATCTTGGGTAAAATTTTCAGGCACCTCCCTCCTGTTCACGTGTCTTTTCATAACAGTACCTGAAAAGGTTTTTTCAACTTAAGATTTTATAATAACAACAAAAAAATCACTGAGGATTGTTGAACCCACTCGATGGAATGAACTCTGGTGCTTAGTAAACATTTAACTTAGCATCAAGCAACAACCAGAATTTATACCAAGAGGATTTTACTGTGATCCCTAAGAAATAGGAGACATTCTTTGGCACTTGAGGTTAAGAAATTTATGTGTGCTTTTCCTCAAAAACTTCTCTTTTGACTGTGTTGTTCATTGGAACTTGTTTTCTATTTTTTCTGTCCCAAGATACAGAACCATGATTTAGAGAAAAGAACATGATGTTAAAAAGTAAGACATTTGGAATTAATGGCTTTCTGTATTCCTTCGCATGTATTAGAATTCGGCAAGCTACTTAACTTCTTTGACCTCAGATTCCTCTCTAAAACAGAAATAATAACATTACAGTTATTTAAAAGTTACAACAAAACTGTCATGCCATCAGGGCTGAATTCTGTCAAGGAGTATGGATCGTCTTACCAAACAGCATGTCTTCAACACACTACAAAATCCTGTAATGCTGGAACAGAAGATGTTTACTTCTCTGTAGCACATTATTGCAAACTGTTCTGAACTGATATAAACCAATTTGATTTCATACAACTCAGAAGTTCTTTTATAAAAAAAGCTGAACATTTTGATGTGTATGAGTATTTGTTGCTCATTGTAAACAAGCTTTGTTATCAGTTGTAATAAAAGCAAGTTTCAGACCAAAATCTATGTTCATATAGACATACATTAATTAAACGTGAATGCACAGGCAAACCCAAAAGAGTTAATACAATGTTGTTTAAGTTTGATAAAGACCCAGATCACTGTGCTTTTAGATGAACAAACTATACATATTTGTTACATGAATGATTTACAGGAGACAAACATAGCAATATTTCAGAGGCAGGTTTTGTTACCTTTATAAATTTGCACCGGTCACTATGAAATTCTCTCACCCAAAGACTGGACTCAAGTCCATTTAACGATGTAACCTTGGGGGCCATCCCAACAGATCTCACAGATTCTAATTTCCCATTTTATGCAAGTGTTAAGTATGTTTCTATAATACTTTAACCAATTCACATATCTTGATTTCTTCTAATTTCACAATTCAGAACCTATTTCTAACATCCAGTATGCTGATTAACAAGCCACTAAATTCACCAATGAAAACCCATTTCTGATGTTAATGATGCTAATTAGCCACTTATCTGGTGTTTTGCTGAATATGAAGATAGATGAGACTTATGATGTAGAGGCCTCTGAAGTGCGGCTGTCCTGGGATGAAACTGGCTGACCACTCAAGGAGTGCGGGGTTTTCATCAGAACAAATGACAGTCTGACAACCTTAAAGAGAAGCAAAAAGCATTGCTATATACATTCATATTCCACTTTATTCAGAAAAATTTTACAGTAATGTATCAACATCATGACAGCAAGTATCTCAACTCCCCTCCTCTCTCCAACCTATCCTTTCTGTTCCTCTTTGACGCTTGAATGTAGTTTGCCGGGGAGAGTGTCTATCAACTGCTGCAGTTTGTTTTTTTTTTTTGCAAATTTATTTCTCCTTGAATCCACACCCGGAACTATTCCTCTCCTCATCCATACATACTTTTTGCAGAAGTCTTGACTGTTACTTCCTTTCACCAAGTGTAACTCGCTGGATTCAGCCCCCTGAGGATTTCACAGTTTAACAATTCCATAATCAGTGCGTGTGATCTAGAATTACCTGGCATTGGTTCACACTGCTTTATCTTTTAGGATACTAAAGGCAAACATATGGGGTGAATAATGGAGTAGATTTTCTAGGCCAGGGAATACAGTACAGTCTTCTACCTCACCTGGGCTGCACATTGGCCACACATGACACATTATTGTCCAACCAATTCCCTAAAATCTTCTTTGCTTCTTCACTTCATATTGCATGCTTACTCTTTCAGCCCATTTGTAGAAACCCTAAGCTCTGAAACATAACAACCAAAAAACTCAACCCAATCAAAACCCCAGTAGCTGGGATTGTGCTTGTGGGGAGAGCAACCCAACCCAATCAAAAATCCCAGTAGCTGGGATTGTGCTTGTGGAGATAGCTCAAATTTCAAAAAGCCAGGTGTAGTATAGTCTAAACACATGTAATGTGCCCGTTCTGCAGTTTTACATGGAAATGTAAATTTGGAACAGTTAGTAGTGTGTGCAATTGGATTAACTATCTTTGCTGTTGCCAAAATAAAATTTGTGGGTCTTTTAATGTGCATCTGTGAGTAAGGGTTTAAGGAAATGAGTATGGGTGCTACATGCCTACTTCAGTCTTCCATCACCTCCCACACTTTGGCAAGATTCATAGGTTTTGGCTAGAGAATTAGCCTTTTCTTGGCTTTGGTTTCTCTTTTTCTCACCTTACAATTTATATAGAAACTGCTTCCTCCTGAGTTCATTCTTATACCTAATTCAGTGGCCCATTCTAATTTATTTTTTCCAGATGTTTCTTATGTATAGCATAAAATACACAATGTATGACACTTGTGTTAGCCATGTTTTTCATTGACCCTTATATCAGATTTCTTGGCATCCTAAAATTTGTTAGGTGATGATATTTCATGCAACATAGTAACAGTATTTTATATTATGTGGTATTATATGCACTTCATATAACTTTAAGCATTTACAAATAGCACATCCATTCATTTCGTTTGGCTAGAGAAGAAAAAATTTCAGATGTCTACTTGTTAGGCAGGATTTAGAAAAAGATTTTCTTGTGTCTTGGAAAACCTGATTGATTCAAACTACTAGGTTGTGTGCACATTGAAAGAATTGTGAAGAATTAATTGGAAGAGAAACTGTACTAGAAATTGAAAAGGTATGAAAAAGTAATTATTTAATGTATATGTTTTAGGGAGGCTGAAAAGATGTAATCACAGGGATAAACATGCTTAGAATTATTCTGAGTGTTATATTTGCATAAATATTGTAAGTGCTGGATTTCAAAAATAAAGAAATAAATGACCTGTAAGAGAATGCTGCAGTGTTTATATTATTTTGATCCAATAGTGAGGTGATCCCAGAATGTGTTAGATTTTGACTAAACTACAAATACACATAACACACACAAAAATGATGAAGCCTTGAAAATTTTTTAAATGAAAAATAAAACTATTTTAACTTGTTTAACAGTTATTTGCCAAACATATTTGATCACAGAACCACAATAAGATATCATGATATTTCCAATTCCAGCTCCAACATGTAAAAACGTTGGAAGTCGTTACTCTCATCCTTACAGAAAAAAAAAAAATGAACTGAAAATTAATTACTTTTCGTGGGTTCATCAGAGAGCTGGGGTTGCAAGACAAACTAACATTCTGTAATCTGGAAATACTAGTGATTGGAAGAGTCACAACAAAAATCTGCTTATCTGGAGCAGAAGATACTGGAGCCATAACTAGGGGGATCACTTAAATAGTAATTTTGATAAATTGCTAAAGAATAGGTGTGGAATGGCATGAGAATGAGAGATTTCTGCTGGCTGCAGTCTTCATGGGATACCCGCATTTTTGTGGGGATTACCTTTGGCAACACCACCTTGTTCTCACAGTGAAGAACTGAGAAAGAGTCTCTCACGCTCTGGCAGGGGAAGAGTAGTCATTATGAAATATACTCAGAAAATTTATTATAACAAAGACCTACTGTCCAAGGAAGTTGACTTTACTAGAGCTTTATCTCACCTGGGAAAAGGCATTTCTCCAACTCCAGCCCCATCCAGACTTCCAGTCTCACCTAAGATGGGTGAAGCAGAGAAAGCTATAGAAAGCTTATGAAGGTCACGGAGTAGGTACACAGGCCAACACAAAAACTGAGATTCAAATATAATATTGTAGAACACTTTCCTTCCCCCACACCTTACTATAACAGCAACAGATCTCCAGTGTAATGGCAGTGGATTAGAGTTAATAGAGCTGCAAGACTTTTTCTGAGAAGTATTTAGGGGTTCCCAAAGCCCAAAGGAAAGATAAACATGGGGCTGATAGAAGAATGTGCACCATCTGGCAGCTACAGCAAACATTAAACACAGTTCAGCTTCTAGCCAGATCAATATAAAGCCTCCCACTAAAGGCTTATTTATCTCAATTCCTATTACCTGATATATCATGTGTCATTCTCAAACAAAAAATGTGCAAGGTATGCAAACAGAAAAGAAGAAGCACAGTGTGAAGGGCAAACATCAAAACAAACTATGGTTCTGTCAGGTATCGAAATTATCATACAAGGAATTCCAAATAACTATAATTATATGTTTAAAATACAATGGAGAATATACACAGCATGGAAGGAGAGATGAGTAATATAAGCAGAGAGGTGGAAACTCTAAGAAAAAATTAAAAGAAAATACTAGAAATAAAAAACACAGTTACAGGAAGAAGAATCTTTTGATAGGCTCATTATTTGAATAGACACAGCCAAGGAAAGAATAAGACGGCTAATAGAAACTTCCTAAACTGAAGTATGAACACAATAAATAAGTAAATATAATAGAGCAGAACATCCAAGGACTATGGGGAGATTTCAAAACGGGTAAGATTATCTCAGCTTGAATACCAGCAGAACAAGGAAGAAACAGAACAGAAGAAATATTTAAATTAATAATTGTGGGGAAATCCTAATAGTAATGACAGACATCACATCTAGGAAATTTAGAAAACACTAAATAAAATAAAATTTTAAACTACAAATAGGTGTATCATATTCAGACTTAAGAACCAAAGATAAAGAAAAAGCTTGAAAGAATACAGACAGGGAAAACAAACAAGAAACCTTCCTTATAATGAATGAGGGTAAGAATTACAGCAGACTTCTCTTCAGAAACCATGCAAGCAAGAAGAAAGTGGAGTGAAATACTTAAAGTGTTGAAAGAAAAGAAAATAAACACCCATCTAGAATTCAATATCCAGTTATAGTATCCTTCAAAAGTGAAGAAGAAATAAAGGCTTTCTCATAAAAACAAAAATCGAGGGAATTTATTACCAGCAACCTGCCCTGTAAGAAATGTTCAGAGGAATTTCTTCAGAGAGAAAAAACTGGTGTAGGTTGGGAACTCAGATCTGGTTTTTAGCATTTTAAAATGGTAGAGGAAACTGGAAGGAGGACATGTGGAAAATATCGCAACATCATCACATTTCTGTAAACCTAAAACTATTTACAATTTGATCTGCATAAAGAAAGGAAGGTAAATAGAGAACAAGTAAATGAAAGGAAGATAGAATTACAGTGAATCTGGAACATTATCTATTGTCAGAAAGTAAAGAATTGCTCAAAAAAATCACAGTGATGGGGGAATAGGTCAAAAAGACACCAGAGCCAACTGACAGAGTAGACTATAGCCAAATTTAGAGCAGTTTGAGCAAAAAAAACATGCACCGGATTAGGATTGTGTCCTCATACACAGAGTCTATATACTCATATATAGACTCATATGTAGTATATATACTCATCTATAGACTCATATATACTCCTAGACTCATAGAGTATATATACTTATATATAGACTCATGTAAATGAGTCTATACACTCATATATGAAAGATAGATAACTCTTCATGCAAAAAAGTCTAAATTATTAATGTAGATACTCTGCCCTAAAATAGGTAGAGCATAATGCCCTACTTCTGAGGTGTGAGCTATGCATAATGACTTTCTTTGAAGGTGTACAATATGGAAAGAGGCTAAAAAAGAGTAACTTTACAGTGGAGAAACCTGACAAAAACTACTCCAGTCAGTTGATCAATACTGACCTCAGTGATGATGAGTTAACTTTGATAGGACGCAGCCTTGATATGATAACAATGAGAATGGCACTTTACCTCTGTGGTTTTCCTCCCCCACACTCATAATCACTGTAGTCTTATCATGAGAAAAACATCAGACAAGCCTGAATTGACAGACATTTTGCAAAATATCTAACTAGTCCTCTTCAAAACTGTAAAGGTCATTGAAAACAAGGAAAGTCTGAGAAACTGTCACAGCACCAAGGAGCCTAAGGAAACATGACAATTAAATGTAATGTGAAATCGTAGACTCTTGGAACAAGAATCCTGGCATCAGATAAAAACTAATACATCCGAATAAAGTATGCACTTTTATTAATAATAATGTATCAGTATTGGTTAATTAATTGTGCCAAATGTACTATACTAACGTAAGATGTTAATAGTAGGGGGACATGGGAGTAGGGTATATAGGACATCTTATAACATGATCACAATTTTTCTATAAATCTAACACTGCTTAAAATTTGAAAATTATTTTTAAATGATCAGGACAAAATTTTCTGAAAACTCACACAATTATGATTGAAGGTAGATTAAAAGGACTACCCTTTACAGTACCTAATTTTGCTGCTTAAAAAACAAAACAAAAGGCTGGTGCGGTGGCTCATGCCTGTAATCCCAGCACTTTGGGAGGCTGAGGTGGGCAGATCACTTGAGGTCAGGAGTCAAGACCAGCTTGACCAACATGGTGAAACCACGTCTCTACTAAAAATACAAAAATTAGCCGGGTATGGTGGTGGATGCCTGTAATTCCAGCTACTTGGGAGGCTGAGGCAGGACAATCGCTTGGACCTGGGAGGCAGAGGTTGCAGTGAGCAGAAGTCAGGCCACTGCACTCCACCCTGGGCGACAGGGCAAGAATCTGTCTAAAAAAAAAAAAAAAAGTTAAATTTTGCTTTTGTTTCTCAATAGTGTTCCACGATATCTCTAGATAGAAGATCTAAGTATAGATTAGTAAAGGTAGCAGTCATTTAGGCTGCAGTTTCTATGAATAGAAATGGCAGTGGTGAGTCTGGAACAGTAAAGAAGTAGGTTTTGAATATAGGGAATGAAAAATGAGATAATTTCAGTACATATTTTTGATCACTTCTCTGCTTGGCTCACTGTGATCTGATCATTTCACAAAGTCAAGGTCCCCGAGAATTGATCAGTGGTATTACCTGCATCTGTCACAGAAAACAAATGACAACCTTTGGTTTCTATTTAATTTCATTTAGGAAATTCACTATAATCCCTTTATAAGACAGTGGTTCTTAACTTTTTCATCATATGTACCTTGGAGAATCCAGTGAAAGTTTGGATCTTTTCCTTAATTTTTAGAAATACACATAATTTACCATACTGTTCCAGAATTGCATTAAAACCCCATCATGCCCCTTCATGAATCTCAGATTTTACCCTCCTATTCTAAGGCATTTTGCTGTGACTTACTTAAGTCTATAAAAGATCAAATAATGGGGTTTAGTGGGAATGCTTGGTCTTCAGGATAATGTTATTTCCAACTTTCATTCCCATTATGCTGAATTGAACTTCCTAAAATCTAGCAAGGTCCCACCTTCAATTTACTTGGCACACACGAAATAACCAAATGCTTTTGTTTTGAGATTAACTATTTGAGTCTCTATCATTACATTTGTGCTTGTCTGTTTGAAGGTAGACATGAAGACCAATGCTGTTATAGCTAATGTTAGACCACCACACTCTGGGAGACACATAAATAAATATCAGATAATAACACCATGCTTTCACTGTGCTTTTCAATGATTCTACACACTATGAGCAAATGGAAATGGAATAAATTGTTCCAGATTTTTCCCAGAATAAAACTCTTTTTAGAGAGCAAAGTAAGGGCCTTGAAAACTGCATTAACTCTTTGGATTGTTAGCTTACTATTCTATAAGTATTTCAGTAGCTTGCTTAAAATTAGACACATTTAGCTCTTTGTTTTGTTATCTTTCTGACTAGAATCCTTTTGTTTCTAGTTTCTCTGGAAGTATGAAGAGTTTCACTGAAATATGCAGATTAGTCATTTAGTGATTTCAAGTGCTCTGTTGAAGTTGCTTAAAAACCAACATCCTGTCTACCAGGAAGAACAGATTCCAAGAGAATTGTTAAAATACACTTGACGGTAAAATAGCAAGATATTTTAGGGTTTATGATTGAGTAATGTAACAATAAAAATAAAAAGTAAAATATAAAAACCAGAAACATTATTTGAAGGAGCTTCTTAAACACTTTCCTAAAAGCATCTCTCTCTCTCTCTCTTTTTGTTTTACTGCGGGAATTGTGTGTGATTTTTGTGTTGGTCAGAGTAATATATTTAAATTGGAAGAGTATTTTTCCATTAATGTTATAAAATAACTCAAAGGCTAGAATGTGATGAATGTAACCATTTAGTATAATAAATAAATGAATAAGAAAATGACATATTGTACTAGGCTCATTCTTAAATCTGAAAGTCTCTAGCATTCTAACACACTGGCTTATGGATTAAGTGTTCTTTTTTTATCTGTAGAGATGTTAATGACCCCTTCCATTAATTATGATTTTGAGTAGTGATCCCAACAGTGATAGGTGAGCACTCACATTTCCAGTCCCATTTGACCTCAGTGTTTCTGCCTTATGAACTATAGCGATGTAGGCAACATAAAGAGGATCCAGATAACAACAAAAAGCAATATGTCACTCATGGATGGCCAAGATTTGACTTGGCTGTTTGCTTTGGCCACATCTCTGAAGCCCATAGACCACAGTCTTCTCATCTACAAAATGCAGACATTAAACGTAGGCATAGTCAAATGCCTTCTAAAAGTTAACAGTCACATTTACATAAGAAGCAATGTTAAGATATTGGGTAGGAAGGCTATGAATATTGATTAATTTTTCCCCAGGTAAAGTTTTTTTGGAGAATAAATATGTTTAGTCAAATTAACTACACATGCTCTTTCGGTGGTTTTTACATATTTGGTTCAAGAATCACTGGAAAGAGGTATTTTAACTGTCTGATGGCTTTACCTTACCCACTGTGGGTTTACCTTACCCACTGCCTAGACAGGGGAATCGAAAAAAAGAAAGAGTAATTCACACAGAGCTGGCGGTGCAGGAGACCGGAGTTCTATTATTACTCAAATCAGTCCCCCCGAGTTTCAGGGATCAGAGTCGTTTTTTTGTTTTTTTGTTTTTTTTTAGACGGAGTGTTGCTCTGTTACCCAGGCTGGAGTGCAGTGGCGCGATCTCGGCTCACTGCAACCTCCATCTCCCAGGTTGAAGCGATTTTCCTGCTTCAGCCTCCTGAGTAGCTGGGATTACAGATATGTGCCACCACACCCAGCTAATTTTTATTTTTGATAGAGATGGGGTTTCACCATGTTGGCCAGGCTGATCTCGAACTCCTGATCTCAGGTGGTCTGCCTGCCTCGGCCTCCCAAAGTGCTAGGATTACAAGCATGAGCCACTGTGCCTGGCTGGGGAGCAGAATTTTTAAGGACACCTTGGTGGGTTGTGGGGTAAGCCAGTGAGCCAGGAGTGCTGACTGGTCAGGGATGAAATCACAGGGAGTCAAAGTTGTCTTCTTGCACTGAGTCAGTTCCCGGGTGGTGGCCACCAGATAAGATGAGCCAGCTAATCCATCTAGGTGGTGCCAACTGATCCATCAAGTACAGAGTCTGCAAAATATCTCAAGCACTGATCTTAGGAGCAGTTTAGGAAGGGTCAGAACCTTGTAGCCTTCAAGCTGCATGACTCCTAGACCATAATTTTTAATCTTGTGGCTAATGTTAGTCCCCTACAAAGGCAACCTAGTCCCCAGACAAGAAGGAGGTCTGCTTTGGGAAAGGGCTGTTATCATCTTTGTTTTAAACTATAAACTAAGTTTATCCCAAAGTTAGTTTAGTCTAAGCCCAAGAATGAACAAGAACAGCTTGGAGGTTAGAAGCAAGATGAAGTGGATTAAGTTAGGTCTCTTTCACTGTGACAGTCATAATTTTGCAAAGGTGACTTCAGTACTAGTCTTGTCAAACACTGAGAAATCACACATGTAGGTACACAGATCCATCGTTGTTTATTCCTGCACTCTGTACTGAACCAATTTTCCTGGAAAGTTGCATTCTTTGCTCTAAATCGTAATGACTATTACTAAATGTTCATAGTAATTACATTATTTTGTCTTAAATAGCAATAACTTTGTCCTAACAGTAATTCCCAAGTAGTAATAGTACTTAGTTTCTTGGAACTTAAAAAACCCAATTTCTTTCCATTTTATTAACATTTTGCTCTTTATTCATAAAAATATTTTACTATTTTACATGTTATTAAACCATGTTTCAGGATTATTTCAATATGCAGGTAGTTTCCAATATTTAACAAATTTTATTTCAAAAGTTTGTTTGTTGGCCTGGCGTGGTGGCTCATGCCTGTAATCCCCCTACTTTGGGAGGCTGAGGTGGGCGGATCACGAGGTTAGGAGTTCAAGACCAGCTTGAACAACGTGGTGAAACCCCGTCTCTACTAAAAATACAAAAATTAGCTGGGCGTGGTGGCACGTGCCTGTAATCCCAGCTACTCAGAAGGCTGAGGCAAGAGAATGGCTTGAACCCGGGAGGCGGAGGTTGCAATGAGCCGAGATTGCGCCATTGCACTCCAGCCTGGGCCAGGAAGCCAGGCTCCATCTCAAAAAAAGAAAAAAAGTTTGTAAGCTGCCTTTGAAACCTGGGATAAACTTTCCATTAAATTATGGTCTACATTAATACAGGAAAAAAGTTAACACTCCTATACAAACATAACAATTCTGCATGAAATATTATATTAAAAAACAACAAAGTAACCCAGTCATCTCAAAATTGACATCCAAGAATTCCAGAAAAGTTAAGAGTGATGTTAAAAGTAGAGCAGTGGCCGGGCGTGGTGGCTCACGCCTGTAATCCCAGCACTTTGGGAGGCCAAGGCGGGTGGATCAGGAGGTCAGAATATCGAGACCATCCTGGCTAACACAGTGAAACCCCGTCTCTACTTAAAATACAAAAAAATTAGCCGGGCGTGGTGACGGGTGCCTGTAGTCCCAGCTACTCGGGAGGCTGAGGCAGGAGAATGGCGTGAACCCGGGAGGCGGAGCTTGCAGTGAGCCGAGATCACGCCACTGCACTCCAGCCTGGGTAGCAGAGCCAGACTCCGTCTCAAAAAAAAAAAAAAAAAAAAAAAAAAAAAAAAACCACTAGAGCAGTAGAACCATTCCCAGGGAAAAGAAACAGAGTTAGGGCTTCATAATGAGGGACATGAAGGAGAATCAAGCTCCATCTTCAGAAGACAGGAAGCTAGACACCAGGCTCCAAAGGAGAGCAAAGGTTCACACATGACTGTCCACAGTGATGTCATAAGACATTTATCAACCAAATTATAAAGAAGACTAGGACTTTCCTTGATGGTTCGGAAGTGAATAACTTTCTTCCTTACTGAATATAAAAGAGAAACCAAGAGGTAGCATGGGATCACTGGAGGAGAAATCTGCCAAGAAAGGAGCCAATACCAAGAAAGCAGACACAAAGAATAAAGAGTCCTGCTCGCGTTTCTGAGCCACCACATCAGGCCAGAGGATACTGGATTCTCCTCCTACTCTTCCTTCTGGTGACGCCAAGTTTTGATAACTGAATTAAAAATACTGCTTAGATCAGAGTGAATTATTATCATCTACTGATGCCAGAGCTATTCATGGCATATTCTTTTTTTCCCATTCATGCTGATCTTTACTTGCTTTTCCCTGCCTACCATAAGCTTCCACGTTAAAAATCTTGGCCACGTGTGATCTCTGCAAGCAGCCTACTAAAATAACATTAAGTTTTATATGCATATGTGTTTTTAATTTACATTAATGGTATTTTGCTGTAAATTTTATTTTATTACAGTGCCTTCAAAGTCTATTTATGACACTGTCTATAGATCTGTTGGTTTAAGCTGCTGAAGAAGGTTCCATAGGATGCATCCAGTGTATTGAGCTTCTTCACTCTTTGGAAGCAAATGCGTAGTTTGCCTCCTCCTCCTTGCTTCTACCTGCATGTGTTTATGGAAACAGTGAGTTGGAGGCAAAATATTATTGCTACCATGGTAAACAACGTAGGATATGATCTCTGTTGGAACTCTGCAAATATTTTTCTGTGATATATGCCTAAGAGTTGATTCTTTTTTTTTTTTTTTTTTTTTTTTTTTTTTTAAGACGGAGTTTTGCTCCTGTTACCCAGGCTGGAGTGCAGTGGCGCGGTATCAGCTAGCTGCAACCTCTGCCTCCCGGGTTCAACTGATTCTCCTGCCTCAGCCTCCCAAGTAGCTGGGATTACAGGCGCCCGCCACCACACCCAGCTAATTTGAGTAGATTCTTTAGTTCAGAAAGCAGATATACCCTGCAATTAGCTGAATACTGCCACCTGAATGGCCAATTTATGCTTTCACCAAAAGTTAGTAAATGTTCTCTTCTTCTACATCCTGGCCAATATTTTGTATTGCCTTCCTACACACTGTTGTCATTCTTATGTATATAAATTATAATAAATTATCACATTATTTTCTTGGTTTACATTTTTCTAGTTATTGAGTTCAATAACTCCTTTTTCTTCTTTTACAGAAGTTTTGTTGTATAAACAATTTTTATTTGTCAATTATAAACATTACAGATACAGTACAAATATCTTCTCTCACTGTGTTACCTATCTGTTAATTTTGTCTATCTGTCCTTTGAGGAATAAACGTTATTAATTTTGCTTAAGTCAAATATATCGATGCTTTCATTACTGATAGGCAGTTTGTGGGTCTTGCTTAGGACATTTTCTCATTCTCAATTTATAAAGATCTTCTTCAACATGTACATATTAGCATTTTTATTTTTTGTCTTTCACATTGGGTCATGAATCTCCCATGAGTACATCTTTGAATATAGCATTGATTAGGAAGCCAGTTTTACATTTAGTAAGTCAATCACTCTAGCACCATTACTAAACTCCCTTCTCCTTTGCTTTCTGTTGCCAGCTTTATCATGTATAAAATTCCTTTATACAAGTAGGTCTGCAGCTGAGGTATATGTTATTATCTATTGGTCTATTTGTTTCTATACTAGTTCCATACTCCTGTTGCTGCATTTTTGTAGTGTGCTTTAACATCTGGTGGAACTAGTTACCCTCTTTCAATTTTTTTTACCAACATAGATTTCGCTACTATGATACATTCTTTTACCTGAATTTTAGAATTTACTTGTTGAATGCCCAAAATACCTCAACTGCAGTTTGATTTGCATAACATTGAATTTGTAGATTAATTTGGAAGCCATAACATCCTTGCATTTTAAGTTTTTTCATCTCTGCCCATGCTACATCTGCCTAATTATTCAAATAATATTTT
The DNA here is from genome assembly GCF_049350105.2 of Macaca mulatta. Classification (NCBI taxonomy): domain Eukaryota; kingdom Metazoa; phylum Chordata; class Mammalia; order Primates; family Cercopithecidae; genus Macaca; species Macaca mulatta. The sequence continues at coordinate 111,613,538 of NC_133420.1, read as the reverse complement.
ATATAATAGGCTGGATATTAAATTTTTTCCTTATCAAATCTTGAATAATCTTTATTAGTTTCATTACTTAATACCTTATAATGCTTTCTTTTTTTGGGCCTTTACCCTTCTCCAGCCTGTCCCCATGCCACCTCATGTATATACTTTCATAGTGACATTCGGTGTTACTCTGTCTGTGGTCTCTCATGAATTTTGCATTAGTTCTTCGGACTCCAGTACTTTCACTTTTATTCCATAGCATCTCTGGAGTTAGAATGTTGGAAGTGACCTAGAACCTGTGTTGTTTTGCCCAGAGGGCCCCATTGATTTTTCTACAGTGGTTTGAGAGGGACGTGTTGTTACTTGCAGCTGAACCTCCTGATTGATATGACACATCAGTATGGGGCACATACACCATGTTGATGATGGGCATCATTTCATAATTATCATACAGTCTCTTTCACATCATCTGATTTTTCTCAGTCTCAGGTTCCTTCCCAGTCATTTGGTACCCAGGGCTATCATAAGGTTTCCTGGGCCCCTTTCCTTTTTCTACTCTTTCTACCTGCCCTATCAAATAAAATTGTTCAACATCAAAAAGGACTGGCTCTCCCCTCTATCACCAAATAATGCTTTCTTCTTCCTTATTGTTTTCAGTTATCTGATTCTAAAAATTTAAATTAGATCACCTGATAGCTTATACCATGGGAATTTGCATCCTAATCGAGACAGTTTCAATCCAATCAATTCATAATTGGTGAAAACTTTCAGAGTGTAACAAAGAAAAACAATTCATCAAGTATGGTGGAGAATGTTTCTGGGCTATATTCTTACCAGGTAAGCAAACAGTTCTGTCTGAGAGGCTGTTCCATGGGTGGTCGACTCTTCAGAAGTATTTTTCCCTTTTCTGTAGCTTCTTTTCTATGTTAATTTTGAGAACCTTCTAAGTACATAAGATTTATAAAAAGCTCTGCGTATTCTGCTTGTGTGTTTCTTTTCCCACACATTCACTCTCATGATATTGCAATGTGCATCTTTAGCATTCTGAGAAAGAGGTCTATTCATTAAGTCTTTTAAGTACAGGTCAATCTTTAGAGCTAAACTATGTGGTACACAAATTGTTAAACCTAGACCTCCAAAGTCTAGACATCGACCCAGCAAACTTCCAAATTCTAATTAGCTTTCTCTTTAACCTCATTTTACTTTCCCCTTCCATTTTCATTGTGCAAAATTTCAAACTGTTAATAGGATAAAATTGCTTCCACCTTTGTTTGCAAGATATGTCATTTCAAAATTTAATATCTGAAAAATGTCCAAAGGGGAATTTCATCAGATACGCTCCACTCATTAGTAGAAAGGTTATTGAGGTTCTCTATAGACTATATGTAGAATATAAGAATCATTCTTTTTGTTTCTTGTTTGTTTTATTCTTGGATCCTAATCTATTTATATTTATAAAAGTAGAAAGTTACAGTTCATGCCAGCATAAGTCCGCCAGCATTTTAATAAGACATTTGTGCAATTAAACATTTTAAAATTTGTCTTAAGTTAAAGTCGCTAATGAATTAGAATTGTGTTCCTGAATTGCTTAGTGTAATTTTAATAAGTCAGAGGAAAATAAGGGGGAAATTGATGAATGTACTAATCAACTTTTTCAGTAATTAAAAAGTACTTGGAGATATAAAATACAATCATTGTTGCAATTTATGGCATTTTATATTTCTAAAACATGACATGGTTATTTGTTTTATGATTATCAAGTATCAGGTTGTACTGGAAAGATACTTATTAGTAAAAATATTATTCCAGATTTGGGGTATTTTCATTAGCTATACCCAAATAATGTAAAGAAAATTATTTCTTAATATTAGTTGTAAATAGTTATTCTTACTAATCAACTTACTTTCTTAGTAATATGAAATTTAATATTATTAATATACTTATTATTCTACTTTTGATATTATCAGCTCAAGGTAGTTGTAGAAAATTTTTTAGTAAGTGCCCTAGGCAGAGAAAAGGCTCTATTGTTTACGTGGTGGTTTCATAGTTTAAAGGAAAAAATTAATTTGGTTTTGTTGTTTTTACTTTTGCTTGCTTTTCTCAAAAATCTCTCCTTAACTGGTAAGCTCAAAATGTCAGATCTGTAATCCCAGGAAGAGCTTCACCATGTGTGTGTACTGCCCGGATCACAGAGTTCAATGAACTTTATTATCTGCCTCAGTGCAATCTCTTCTCTAGCCAGTTACTGATGCTCTAATCACAACCTTGAAATGTGTGGGTAAATGAATTTGTTTGTCAGAAATGTGTAACTTCTCATTCACTTTCCTCAAGGGACTCTTAATGGTAAAACTATGGAAAAATGAACAATTGTTTTTCTCTTTACTTGAAAACAATAAAACGTAACCCATGATTTCAAGATTTCTTTCCAGTACCTCATTACCTTGGCTCACATGTTATATGAAGCCCTTTGTGAAGAATACGTCTCCAGAGGAAACTTGTTTGAGGTCTCAGTCAAAACCTTTCCTCAGCTTTATTTTGATCCAAGAAGGGGCATAGAGATGGCCCATCTCTTCCTTGAGATTATTTGATAAATAATTTTCCCATCTATTTCCCCATACATAATAATTAATAACAATACAAAATTAATCCAGTCATTTCCTCTACACGTCTAATATGCAGGTCCTATTTTGGGTTGGCATGTGGGATAGATTAGGCATGTTATAATACTGAAACATTTCCATACCAAAAGCCAAACTATTTACCTAGGAAGGGTTTCTTATTTTTCTTTTCTCAAAGGCTGGGACACACTAGATAAAGCATTATTTCTCTCCACAATAAGCCATAAAATTAAAGGAGATAAATGGATTTTCCAGGTTTAATAAGACTTAATTCAAGGTTACTGAAATTGAATCATATTCTCTCAATATTCAGATAGTTTAAAGCCATTCTGTAAGGTTTTACGTATTTTCTCTTTTAAAAGGTCTATCTTCAAAAGTTTTACACTCCCGATTTAAAAACTTTAGTCATTTGGTTTTGGTCAATTTATGGGAGGAATAATAAAATATTTTTCCTCACATTCAGCCATGCTTTCTTTGGTCAATGCCATTTTAGTTTTCCTCGTTTATTTCTTTTGAATTTCTAGGTCATGATTCTTCACTACTTAATAGGGAAAAAATTAGCTAAACATTCGTTTTTCAGATTAGGCTTTTGGTAAAGAGTACTGCTGAAAGGTCAAGGCAGATGGATCAATCAATAAATAATCAATAATAAAATCAATAGATACATAATTCCTAATAATTAAAAAGAAGGTCTAACTTTAAAACTAAGATCTAACTTTAAAACATGAATAAAATGTAATGACTAGTTTGTACCTCCACTTCATAGACTACTTGATATTTTCTGTAAAAATGGAATTCAAGATTTCAGAAATGAAAGTGAACAATTCATTAAGTATTTGATAGGTTTTATTCTAGCTTATAGTTCAGTTCTTTTTAAAATATTAAATTTGGAATAGCTCATACAAAATGAAATTTTTAGGAAGGCATCTAGCCTGATTTTCCTTTTCAATATATCCACAGTTTTATGGTTATCAGATGGCTTTCTCCCCTTTGTTATTTGTCTTAGCTATATTACTTTGCAAGTTGCCACTCTTCTGAAATAGTTGGTTATATGAGCATGTTAGTAATCAAGCAACCTTGACAACCACTAAGTAAAGTTTATCCATTTTACTTTCTAAAAAAGTATTGTAGATTGGCTGTGGAATTGGCTAACAAGCGTAATTCAGGTAGAATTTTTAAAAATAAGTGGACCTTCAACTTTTCTCTTACCAATTTTTTAGTTTACAGTGTAACTCCACTTTTTTCTTTCCACTAGTGAAAAAGCCACTGCTAATGGGTGGAATTGTGAATGCTAACTTTTCATTTGAAACCACAGCACTTTCATTTTGCCCTCTTTCAGAAATCCCACTATTATACACCGAGAGCAATTCAGCCCCAAATGGGAAAATATATAAGAATTATTTCTTTTCAAAAAAGTTATTTTTTTTCCTCATTTTAGACTTCTGCATTGGGAAACAACTTGTCATATATATATATATATATATATATATATATATATATATATATATCTCAGAGTATTTCTCTTAGTTTATTCTCACGAAATGTTTCTACGTTAATGGTGCCTTAGAAGTGAGGAAATAAAATATTTATATAATTTACTAAGTCCTCACTATGTAATATAATTACTGTAAGAACAGTTTGAGGTGGGTGTGTTTATTCCCACTTACAGATAAGAAAATTAAGGCTCAAAAGGCCTAGGTAACTTGCTGAAGATCATAGTTGCAGGACATGTAGAGAGAGCTGAGATTAAAGCTCAAATTTATTTTATTCTTAAGTCCAGGTTTATAACTACAATACTAACTTCTAAAGGCTATGTGGATATCTTAGTGGACATCAGAATGGTGTCAAAGAAAGTTAGAAGTGGAAGAAATGTTAAGATTATGTCATTCTAGATGAGAGAAATGGAAGTCAATAAGGGCTATGTCATTAGTGTCATATTCTCAGTGACAGAGGTCAAATATCCTCCCATTCAAGTGTATATTGAAGATTGATTATCCATAATTTTATTTTAAAACCTTTTGGCATTACTTCTACAGTACAGTAAATTCTTATGATCCCCACACATATATTATTTTCTTACTGCTTTATTCTTAGAATACTCAATTTGAAAATAAGCCTTTTTTCACCTCAGAAGTTACTAATTCTCTGAGAGATGATTTCAATCATAAACACTTCAGAAAAAAAAATTGAAAACCTCGTCTGTAACTCTTGATGATTTTGTTCCTATTCATCATCTATTATCAGTTGCTGCCTAAATAGTAGGCGAGAGAGAGAACCGCTCCAATAGATGCAATACTTTGGATTTCTCAGAACTATACTGATTTCCAATAATTTACGTAAGTTTAACTTTTGTTAGAATGCAGAAGCTTGTGAGAAACTATTGCTTCTTCCATAACAACTAGGGAAAATGTAGATAATGTGTATGTGTGCATATATATACATATATACATGTGCACACACACACACATATTATATTATATAGATTAAAAAGTCCATATTAACTAATGCATATTATATATACTTCTATATAGTATATATATATTAAAAAGTCTTTTTTAAGAGACTTTATTTTTAGAGCAGTTTCAGGTTCCCAGAAAAGTTGAGCAGAAAGTACGGAAATACCACATGCTTCCACACATTACAGCCTCCCCTATTATTGACATCCTCCACCAGCAGTGTATATTTGTTACAATTGATGGGCCTACATTGACATATCATTATCAACCAAAGTTCATAGTTTACATGAGGCTTAGTTCTTGCTGTTGTACATTGTATGGGTGTGGGCAAATGTATAGTGACATGTAGCCACCATTAGAATATTGCATTAGTCTGTTCTCACATTGCTATAAGGAAATACCCAAGACTGGGTAATTTATAAAGAAAAGAGGTCTAATTGACTCAGAGTTTCATACGACTGGGGAGGCCTCAGGAAACTTACAATCATGGCAGAAGGCACCTCTTCCCAGGGCAGCAGGAGAGAGAATGAGTGCCAGCAGAGGAAATGCCAGATGCTTATAAAATCGTCAGATCTTGTGAGAACTCACTCACTATCATGAGAATAGCATAAGGGAAACAGTCCCCATGATTCAATTACCTTCCACCAGGTCTCTACCGTGACACGTGGAGCTAATGGGCATTACAATTCAAGATGAGATTTGGGTGGGGACACAACCAAACCATATCAAGTATCATACAGAGTAGATTCACTGTCTTCAAAATCCTCTGAGCTCTGTCTTTTCATTCCTTCTTTTCACACCCAGATCTTTGTACTGTCTTCACCGTTTTGCCTTTTCAAGAATGTCATATAGTTGGAATGATACACTATGTAGCCTTTTCAAATTGGCTTGTTTCACTTAAAAATATACATTTAAGTTTCTTCCTATATTATTTTTAAAAGATAGTGAATGGTTGCAGGTCCAATAATAATAATAATAATAATAATAATAATAATAATAATAACTAAATGAAGTCCATTCTATAGAAGAATGAGATCTTCTTGATTGAATGCAGGATGTTGGCCCTTTCTTCTCTGGGGGCACTAGCTGTATCTGGGCATATGAGTAGCAGGCCCCTCCTACCATATAGGTAGAGGACATATGTTGGGGTCAAGAGAAATTAGTGAAATTTTTAATAACCACAGAGGTGGCATGATTGACTGAAATCTGACAGAGGTTGTTCTTCCGACCTACCAGACTTCATTTATGAAACATTTACCAAGAGTATGGCAAAAGAAGGCTAGATTGGAAAGGGAAAATGATCTTCATCATCTTCTTGCATATCGATCCCAAATTTCTGCTAGAATGATTTGCCTATAATGCACATAGCACAGATACATATAATATTCTCAAAACCTTTGATACCAGACATAAATTAAAACAAACTGACACTGCTATCAATTGCTGACATAGCACATCTTCTGAATGAATTAATATATATTCAACTCCTCATGCTAGCTGCTAGAAATATAAAAGGGTATATTCTCTGAGGGAAAATAATATCCATTTTAGTCTTTGTTTTTTTAAAATATAAAATATCTGACATACACCTGTAATTTAAAAGGCAAGTGAAGAAGCAGGAAAATATAACCCTAAATCAAGAGCAAAAATAAGAAACAAAAGCTGAAATATAGTTGCCTCAGAGGTTAGAATTTGTTGATAAACAATTTAAAATGATTATCATACATATGTTAAAAATAGAGGCAAGGATGAACAAAATATCTGAAAAATTAATAATTGTAACAAATAAGTAGAAACCCTATGAAGAAAATCAAATAGATATTATATAACTGAAAAGTATCTGAAATTAATAACTTTTTGGATGGGTTTAAACAATAGATTGGCATAGCAGAATAAAGAATCAGTAAATTTGAATTCTCATCAATATAAGTTATAAAAACTGAAGCAGAGAGATAAAAAATAACAGAGCATCAAATAATTTTCCTTGCATGCATATAGTTTGTAATATCAGTGGAATTCATATTTTTTCTTTCAAAAATAATGGTTTCAGATATCCAATAGTATGAGAGAGGGGAAGAACAGTTTTGTTTTTCTTTTTTCCTCAAGGAGTGGGATGTAGCATTGATTTTTTTCTTCCAAATATAAATTCCTTGGGTATACTTATTTAACTAATACTTATGAAATCTACTGTGTGCCAGGTTCTGAAGATATATAAACCTATAACTACTATATTCTAGGTTCTGGATATAGGATAGTGAACAAATAGTTAGACTTCCCAAAGTAAATACATTTTACTTCCAGGGGAAAGTGACAGAAAATAATGTGTGTGTGTGTGTGTGTGGTGTGTGTGTGTGTGTGTGTGTGTGTGTGTGTGTGTGTGTGTCAGAGAGAGAAAGAGGGAGAAAGAATATGTTCTATAAAAAAAGTCAAGCAGTAAAGAGAGAAAGTTGAACAGGGGATGGAGGACTGTATAATATTTTAGATAGGATGGTCTGGAAATGCTTCTCTGGTAAGTTGACATTTGAGTAGATAACATGAAGAAAATGAGGTGATATTCCATGAAGATAACGTGGAAAGCATTTGCAGCAAAAGAGGTGATAAGTGCTAAGGCAGTGAACCAGAGGTATGCATGCTGTGTTTAAAAAACAGCAAGGAACTTAATCTGTCTCCAATGGAGAGATCAAGCAAGAATATAATAAAAGGCAAGAAAATTAGTGGCAGCCAGATCTAAAACGGGAGTTAGACCATGATAGGAGCTTGGCCGTTACCCTAAAGGAGCTTGGAGGCCCCCTATGTGACATATTTTGAAAGAATCCTTCTGTTCCTATGTAATAAAGTAGGATGGAAGGTGTAGAAACAAGAAGAACAACGAGGGAGCAATGGTATGGTCAAGAAATGATGGTGGCGGGGCTAGGATGGTAGTCCCAAAGGTGGAAAGATGTTATCAGAATTTAGAAATAAGTTTTAGATAGAGCTAATAGCACTAGGATAGGTTGGATGTGGAATAAAAGAGAAAAAGAGAAATTGATAAACAAGTAACTTAAATTTTGGCTGCTTAAAATGTTAGTGGTAAATAATGTCTATCTTGTTTGCAAATTGGCAATGGTTACCCAGAAATGTTGAAAAGATTATTTTGAGTCAAAAATTTTGTAAAGTGTTGAAACAATTAGTAATGTTGACCATGTGTGGAGAAGAAGGAAATGCTGGGATATAAGTCATGCATTTGTAATCCTTACTTGAAACTAAATAGACTGAAATTTATTTTTATTAGCTGATTCATCTGATTTTTCGGCCCTCTTTTGTTCTAAGGTTATCAGTGAAAAGGTTACCTCTTTTGCTTTCATTTATCTACAAAATTTTCAAATATCAGTTTGTTACCTCTTTCAGAGAGTCTTTATTAGTCTATTGAGATAAAATTTACATAAACTAAAATGCACAGAACTTAAGTGTACAATCTGATGGATTTTGTTGAATACATAAACACATATACACCCTTGTGAGCCACTTAAGATAAAGAAAGTTTTGAAGGAAGACTTCAGACAGTTTTCTCAACCTTTCCAGTTAGTCCCAATTCCCTATGCAGAATCATTATTCTGATTTTTATTATTATCCATTGGCTTTTCCTGATCTCAAAATTTGTTGGTTTGGCTTCTTTCATCCAGCATGTTTTCGAAAAATATTCGTATTGTTTTGTCTATCAGTTGCTTTTTTAAGATTAATGGTGAGAATTATTTCATCATAAAATATATTCTGATATGTGTATCCATCCTCTTGGGGATTGGCATTTTGGTTGTTTCCAATTTGAGAATATCAAAAATAAAGCAGCAATATACATTCTTATACAAATTACAGTCTTCATGTTAATTTACATTAATGGATGATATCTTCATAGGGAACAGGAGATAAAAAATAGGACCCATACCTTATAAAATCTCACATTAAAGCTAGAATCCTTGAAAGGTGACACCCCCTTCCTGCCTATTAAAATACAACTTCTTTTTTAAAAAAAGAGAAATAGTGGGAAAAAAAAAGTCCCTGAGTGATATCCTTTTACATAAGAAAAAGAAAAATTTTCTCTTGAATGTTTGAACTACAAACTAGTACTCACACAGGTATGGAGGTATGACTGATGCTGTCTAGGTGTTCTGAAAATGCCCAAACTCAAAGTGTTCTGAATTTCTTGTTTATCCAGGCACCTAAAAGAAGAAAAAACAAATAGTCAATGAAAAATTAGTGTTTAAGTTCAACTCTTAAAGTTTACCATAAAGTTACAAGGAACACATCCTCCATTTCCCCCATGCACACACAGACACAAACACACATTCATGAAGACATAAATGAAGAAACAAGACACTATGAATGAGAGTTGATAGAAGCAACAAACTGAAAAATTCAACTCACAATTTTGGAGATATTGTAATTATCAGTCAGAGATAATTAAAAAGTTTGTTGCATACAATTAAAGCAATAAAAGAGAATATTGAATACATGTCTTAGAAACAAGAGAACAAAATATGACTAAGAAAATTTAGAAAAAGTTCCAAAGATAATATCTTAAAATGAAAAATATAATAATTAAAACTCAGATGTCAGTTTAGGTTTAATAGGTGATCAGACACACTTTTGAAAAGAAAAACTTAGGAACAGGAAATTAGAAAAAAAAGAGATGGCTTAGAATGGAGCAGATAAGCATAAAGAAGTAGAAAATTTGAGACTTGGGCAATGCAATGAAGCTTTCTACTACATAGATTCTCAGAGGGAGACAATGGAGAACACACGAAGATGCAATATGCAAACAACCCACATTTCACAATTACAATTGGCTTATTTTTTCTTCCTCATATGTTTTTTAAATCGAGATCCTATTTACATTACATAAAATTTATGCTTTAAAAGCATGCTTTCATGTTCTTTAGTAAATTCACAAAGTTGTGCAATTACCAATATCTAGTTCTAGAATATTTTCATCATCCCTAAGTAAATCTTGTGCCCATTAGAAGTCACCTGCCATTCTACTTTATGTCTCTAGGGAATTGCCTATTCCATTTATATAAATGGAATAATTCAATATGTGGCCTTTTGCATCTAGCTTCTTTCACTTAGCATAATATTTATAAGATTTATCCATGTTGTAGCATGTATCGCTTTTTGACTCCATAGGTCACTGTATGGATATACCACATTTTGTTTCTCTATTCACTAATGGGGTTCATCATTTGGGTTGCATCCACCTGTTGGCTACTATGAATAATGCTGCGATAGTTTCATCTTCCTGATGGACATTTTGTCATCAATCCGTAACTACCACCTCTCTCCAAACATCGATCTTCAGTAACTGTTTCTGCCATCCTCAACCTGAAGTGCAGGTTGCTTTGATACCATGACCCTTGTCATTACATAATTTATCTCTAGATACAGTAAAATATAGAATACCAGTTCTGTTCTATACATGGATTTTATGGGCATCACTCTGTCAGTATTTAGGCTAAATGTAAACATACTCAAAACATTCCACACTTTCACCAGCTCCATTCTCTCTCAAAGCAAAAATTAAAAAGTTAAAAAATTTTAACTCCTGCTATTACCATGTGTCCTGCAATCGATTATTTATTACTCTCTAAGGAAATTAAAATACCTTATTAATATTTTATTGTTTTCTTTTCTCCCTTAGAATTCCATAGAGTTTGTACCAAAAAATATAATTTTAAAAATCTGTTAGACAAAACCATTTCCTAATAAATTCTGTTTATTCTTTCTTAGAGATATTCACTTTCTCTGGTCTGAGCAGCATTTGATTGAGAGTGATTTTTAAGTGACGCACCAAGATGCAATCAAATAGCTTAACTGAGCAAAGGGAAGCTTAGTGGAATTGAAAGACATGCCTCAGTTCCAAACACAGTCTTATTTCTGTCCCAATTCACAAACCTCCATGCTTGAACTAGAGTACACTGTTCTTTCCCCTTTGTTTAACATCCGATGTGTACAACCAAAGCACTCACAGCTGGTACTGATCAGACCAGGCCAATGCTGAAAAACTTACATCAGTGAAGTAAGGCCGGGGGTCAGACATCCTTGGCAAAACTAACTCAACATTTTTGTAAAATTACTTGCAGATTCGTCAAGTTACCAGTAATTTTTCAGCATGAACGGGATCCAAAATGCATTTGTGTGGTGTAGATGTGCTTTTTAAACTCAAACAAAAAGTAAATAATTGCCTAATTTGCATTACTGAAAAAATGGGACCTGGGGAGTGGGTGTGGAAAGGGGCAAATTAAACGGGAGGAAAAATTAGCATTCCCAGAGAGCAACTATACTAAAAGTTATCAGGACCACTTTTAAAAAGAAAATAATCTTGAGCATTGAAAGTCCATTAGAAAAACATATATATATGAACTCTATGTAGTCAGGGCTGTGATCCAGAATAAAAAGGAAACAGAAATGCTTTAATATTGTCCCTAAAGCAATGGAAATTTATTATGTGTATTTGGATATAGATTTTACATTTTTTTACTACTTTGGTGGATAAACTGAAAAAAAATCCATTTCTTCCATCTTAGGCCATTATCGCCCTTTTGAATTGAGATTCAGGTCATTGGCAAGAAACATGAGTTTGGGCAAAACGTTAATCTAAAGCTAACACACCCTTCTTAACTGGTTTGCCAAATAGACTCTTGAGCCACATGCACCTTGAAAGAGTGGAAAGGCAACAATTTGTAGGAAACTTAAGTTTGTGATAGCTATGCCAGATACTTCATTGCCACAGAGTAAACAAATCTTATTCTCACCTATGAAATGAACAAAAAATACAGGCTCCATTGAGTTTCTATTGCTTCAACAGGTATAACTAACTCAAGCCTCTCCCATGGGAATGCATTATCTTTTTTGGGGGGAGATGCTCTCTTCGCATCTTTTGCTTACTTAGCCCTTAAATTTTATAATTGCTTACTATTTGAACCCATCTCTCTTTGAGAGAAGAGGCTATATCTTATTTATTTTCACATTCCCAATATATTGCATACAGCAGTTGCTCAATAAATCTACACATACTGAAACATTCACTTGCAACAATCAAGATTGTGAAAAGGACATCCTATCTTATTAATTGAGATTATGGTAATTATTCCTTATTAAGGAATTTTTTTTCTCTAAAACCGTACACATCCTTTGGGTTTAAAAAAAGATATCTGGAAGGTTTCAGTGGATTGACCTTCCTTGCGAGACAGCCAACATTTTTTCTGTTTATCCATAATTGCAATAAAGTGAAGACAGCCATTTAGATATTCTTTCAGCAGTTCCTGAATTAGTCCAGATTCATAAAAGAGCATGGAGGGGGAGACAGGAAGTGAGACAAAGATTGAGGCAGAAAGTAAGGGAGGGGTAGAAGGAGAGGGGAAAATTGCCTAAAAATTTACTGCTATGTTTGTCCTAAGACATTAACACCTTTTATGTAATTATGTAATTTTGGCCCCAGAATTTATTTTTACCACATGTGTTTTGTTTTAAACTAATTCTCAGAACTTTTCATGAAATATTCTTAGTTCAGCATCACACTAGGGTCCAGTTCAAGAATCTATTTCTAGATCTCACACTTTAACCTTCACATGCCAGGAAAAATAGCCATTCTATTTACCATCTGGATCCAATGTACTTTCATTTTTTTTATCTTTTAAAATCATTTAACAAATAGTTCACAACAGTAAGACTAAAGGGATATTGAAAATGATTTAGAAATTCAAATAAGAATTTAAGCACCATAAACTCAAATTTTATTCCACATTTCCCTGCTTTTGATGTCATATATATGCTCCCAATGGACAACATCCTCTGAATTAATTGGTTCATCATCAGCAGTCATGAATGAACCTGGGACATATCCATCTTGTAAATACAGATTTCATATTTCAAATATATATCTAATAAGTTTTAGCTTATCATTGATTTTTGTTCTTACTACATTTGCATCATCAAAATTCAATACCTAACAGTTTTTGAAACTTTTCAATGACTCATAACATTGGTTGAATCTTCTTTGATTTTTAATTCCAAATCATTTTCAGCTTAACTTTTATAAATACCAATTAGAGTGAATTTTTTCAGCTTCTACATTATTTATATTTTGTTCTAAATATCTTTTTATACACACTTGTTTTCAACATCTGTCTCTTACAAACTATATCAAGGAAAGTTTGACATGCAGACATCAAAATAAGTAAAATAACAATTTCACATTTTTTTAACGAAATGGCATGGTCTAATTTTTGTCACAAAACATTGTAAGATGATGTCCTTCCTGTTGAATATGAGAAAACCATATTTATTTTCATCCATAGAAATATATTGTTCACTTGCTGATTCTTAAATTTGAGAAAATCCATCTGAGAGAGATACTGTCATTTGAATACTTATAATCTGAAGTTTTATGTGATGAATTTCACTATCATTGTTAGAATATACTAGCGTGCTTCTATCTGTCTGTTTGCATTAATTTCTGATTCATCTTGCAGTTGTGAAATATCTTCCTCTCTCAGTTTTCTTCTGTTTGCTAGTATGGACTGAAGATGAGAAATTTGGAATTCAAAATTATGTTCAATTAAATCTAAAAGTAGACTGCAAAGATCATGTCTCCAGTCTCCCATTACACCTTCTCAGATCATGATGCAGTACTTCAAACAATGTAATAAGAAAACTGAAAGATAAAGGAATTGTTATTATTTTGACCTTTTAAACATCTTTCCGGGTGACTTCATCATTCTGATTTCTTGTTAAAGTTTCTTTTTTTTAGCATAGCTGAGAATAATTGATAAGTAATGAGAAAAATAATTTCTAGGATAATGAAACAGCAAATATAGAAAAAAATAAAATCACTAAGAACCTATAATGAATCTTATACTTAAAGGGTTCAATGACTCAAATGATAATTATAAAACAGAATGAGTTTGATTTTACTTTAATTTTTAATTTTATTTTTTTTTTATTTTTTTTTAAATTTATTTATTATTATTATACTTTAAGTTCTAGGGTACATGTGCATAACATGCAGGTTTGTTACATATGTATACTTGTGCCATGTTGGTGTGCTGCACCCATCAACTCGTGAGCACCCATCAACTCGTCATTTACATCAGGTATAACTCCCAATGCAATCCCTCCCCCCACCCCCTCCCCATGATAGGCCCCGGTGTGTGATGTTCCCCTTCCCGAGTCCAAGTGATCTCATTGTTCAGTTCCCACCTATGAGTGAGAACATGCGGTGTTTGGTTTTCTGTTCTTGTGATAGTTTGCTAAGAATGATGGTTTCCAGCTGCATCCATGTCCCTACAAAGGACACAAACTCATCCTTTTTGATGGCTGCATAGTATTCCATGGTGTATATGTGCCACATTTTCTTAATCCAATCTGTCACTGATGGACATTTGGGTTGATTCCAAGTCTTTGCTATTGTGAATAGTGCTGTAATAAACATACGTGTGCATGTGTCTTTATAGCAGCATAATTTATAATCCTTTGGGAATATCCCCAGTAATGGGATGGCTGGGTCAAATGGTATTTCTAGTTCTAGATCCTTGAGGAATCGCCATACTGTTTTCCATAATGGTTGAACTAGTTTACAATCCCACCAACAGTGTAAAAGTGTTCCTATTTCTCCACATCCTCTCCAGCACCTGTTGTTTCCTGACTTTTTAATGATCGCCATTCTAACTGGTGTGAGATGGTATCTCATTGTGGTTTTGATTTGCATTTCTCTGATGGCCAGTGATGATGAGCATTTTTTCACGTGTCTGTTGGCTGTATGAATGTCTTCTTTTGAGAAATGTCTGTTCATATCCTTTGCCCACTTTTTGATGGGGTTGTTTGTTTTTTTCTTGTAAATTTGTTTGAGTTCTTTGTAGGTTCTGGATATTAGCCCTTTGTCAGATGAGTAGATTGCAAAAATTTTCTCCCATTCTGTAGGTTGCCTGTTCACTCTGATGGTAGTTTCTTTTGCTGTGCAGAAGCTCTTTAGTTTAATGAGATCCCATTTGTCAATTTTGGCTTTTGCTGCTGTTGCTTTTGGTGTTTTAGACATGAAGTCTTTGCCCATGCCTATGTCCTGAATGGTACTACCTAGGTTTTCCTCTAGGATTTTTATGGTATTAGGTCTAACATTTAAGTCTCTAATCCATCTTGAATTAATTTTCGTATAAGGAGTAAGGAAAGGATCCAGTTTTAGCTTTCTACTTATGGCTAGCCAATTTTCCCAGCACCATTTATTAAATAGGGAATCCTTTCACCATTTCTTGTTTCTCTCAGGTTTGTCAAAGATCAAATGGCTGTAGATGTGTGGTATTATTTCTGAGGACTCTGTTCTGTTCCATTGGTCTATCTCTCTGTTTTGGTACCAGTACCATGCTGTTTTGGTTACTGTAGCCTTGTAGTATAGTTTGAAGTTAGGTAGTGTGATGCCTCCAGCTTTGTTCTTTTGACTTAGGATTGTCTTGGAGATGCGGGCTCTTTTTTGGTTCCATATGAACTTTAAAGCAGTTTTTTCCAATTCTGTGAAGAAACTCATTGGTAGCTTGATGGGGATGGCATTGAATCTATAAATTACCTTGGGCAGTATGGCCATTTTCACGATATTGATTCTTCCTATCCATGAGCATGGTATGTTCTTCCATTTGTTTGTGTCCTCTTTTATTTCACTGAGCAGTGGTTTGTAGTTCTCCTTGAAGAGGTCCTTTACAGCCCTTGTAAGTTGGATTCCTAGGTATTTTCTTCTCTTTGAAGCAATTGTGAATGGAAGTTCATTCCTGATTTGGCTCTCTGTTTGTCTGTTACTGGTGTATAAGAATGCTTGTGATTTTTGCACATTAATTTTGTATCCTGAGACTTTGCTGAAGTTGCTTATCAGCTTAAGGAGATTTTGGGCTGAGACAATGGGGTTTTCTAAATATACAATCATGTCATCTGCAAACAGGGACAATTTGACTTCTTCTTTTCCTAACTGAATACCCTTGATTTCGTTCTCTTGCCTAATTGCCCTAGCCAGAACTTCCAACACTATGTTGAATAGGAGTGGTGAGAGAGGGCATCTCTGTCTTGTGCCAGTTTTCAAAGGGAATTTTTCCAGTTTTTGCCCATTCAGTATGATATTGGCTGTGGGTTTGTCATAAATAGCTCTTATTATTTTGAGGTACGTTCCATCAATACCGAATTTATTGAGCGTTTTTAGCATGAAGGGCTGTTGAATTTTGTCAAAAGCCTTTTCTGCATCTATTGAGATAATCATGTGGTTCTTGTCTTTGGTTCTGTTTATATGCTGGATTATGTTTATTGATTTGCGAATGTTGAACCAGCCTTGCATCCCAGGGATGAAGCCCACTTGATCATGGTGGATAAGCTTTTTGATGTGTTGCTGAATCCGGTTTGCCAGTATTTTATTGAGGATTTTTGCATCGATGTTCATCAGGGATATTGGTCTAAAATTCTCTTTTTTTGTTGTGTCTCTGCCAGGCTTTGGTATCAGGATGATGTTGGCCTCATAAAATGAGTTAGGGAGGGTTCCCTCTTTTTCTATTGATTGGAATAGTTTCAGAAGGAATGGTACCAACTCCTCCTTGTACCTCTGGTAGAATTCAGCTGTGAATCCATCTGGTCCTGGACTTTTTTTGGTTGGTAGGCTATTAATTATTGCCTCAATTTCAGAGCCTGCTATTGGTCTATTCAGGGATTCAACTTCTTCCTGGTTTAGTCTTGGAAGAGTGTAAGTGTCCAGGAAATTATCCATTTCTTCTAGATTTTCCAGTTTATTTGCGTAGCGGTGTTTATAGTATTCTCTGATGGTAGTTTGTATTTCTGTGGGGTCGGTGGTGATATCCCCTTTATCATTTTTAATTGCGTCAATTTGATTCTTCTCTCTTTTCTTCTTTATTAGTCTTGCTAGTGGTCTGTCAATTTTGTTGATCTTTTCAAAAAACCAACTCCTGGATTCATTGATTTTTTGGAGGGTTTTTTGTGTCTCTATCTCCTTCAGTTCTGCTCTGATATTAGTTATTTCTTGCCTTCTGCTAGCTTTCGAATGTGTTTGCTCTTGCTTCTCTAGTTCTTTTATTTTTTTTTATTTTTTCTTTTTTTTTTTCTTTTTTTTTAAATTTATTTATTATTATTATACTTTAAGTTGTAGGGTACATGTGCATAACGTGCAGGTTTGTTACATATGTACACTTGTGCCATGTTGCTGTGCTGCACCCATCAACTCGTCATTTACATCAGGTATAACTCCCAATGCAATCCCTCCCTCCTACCCCCTCCCCATGATAGGCCCCGGTGTGTGACGTTCCCCTTCCTGAGTCCGAGTGATCTCATTGTTCAGTTCCCACCTATGAGTGAGAACATGCGGTGTTTGGTTTTCTGTTCTTGTGATAGTTTGCTAAGAATGATGGATTCCAGCTGCATCCAAGTCCCTACAAAGGACTCAAACTCATCCTTTTTTATGGCTGCATAGTATTCCATGGTGTATATGTGCCACATTTTCTTAATCCAATCTGTCACTGATGGACATTTGGGTTGATTCCAAGTCTTTGCTATTGTGAATAGTGCTGCAATAAACATACGTGTGCATGTGTCTTTATAGCAGCATAATTTATAATCCTTTGGGTATATCCCCAGTAATGGGATGGCTGGGTCATATGGTACATCTAGTTCTAGATCCTTGAGGAATCGCCATACTGTTTTCCATAATGGTTGAACTAGTCTAATTGCGATGTTAGAGTGTCAATTTTAGATCTTTCCTGCTTTCTCTTGTGGGCATTTAGTGCTATAAATTTCCCTCTACACACTGCTTTAAATGTGTCCCAGAGATTCCGGTATGTTGTATCTTTGTTCTCATTGGTTTCAAAGAACATCTTTATTTCTGCCTTCATTTCGTTATGTACCCAGTAGTCATTCAGGAGCAGGTTGTTCAGTTTCCGTGTAGTTGAGCGGTTTTGGTTGAGTTTCTTAGTCCTGAGTTCTAGTTTGATTGCACTGTGGTCTGAGAGACAGTTTGTTATAATTTCTGTTCTTGTACATTTGCTGAGGAGTGCTTTACTTCCAATTACGTGGTCAATTTTGGAGTAAGTACGATGTGGTGCTGAGAAGAATGTATATTCTGTTGATTTGGGGTGGAGAGTTCTATAGATGTCTATTAGGTCTGCTTGCTGCAGAGATGAGTTCAATTCCTGGATATCCTTGTTAACTTTCTGACTCGTTGATCTGTCTAATATTGACAGTGGAGTGTTGAAGTCTCCCATTATTATTGTATGGGAGTCTAAGTCTCTTTGTAAGTCTCTAAGGACTTGCTTTACGAATCTGGGTGCTCCTGTATTGGGTGCATATATATTTAGGATAGTTAGCTCTTCCTGTTGAATTGATCCCTTTACCATTATGTAATGGCCTTCTTTGTCTCTTTTGATCTTTGATGGTTTAAAGTCTGTTTTATCAGAGACTAGTATTGCAACCCCCGCTTTTTTTTGTTCTCCATTTGCTTGGTAAATCTTCCTCCATTCCATTATTTTGAGCCTATGTATGTCTCTGCATGTGAGATGGGTCTCCTGAATACAGCAGACTGATGGGTCTTGACTCTTTATCCAGTTTGCCAGTCTATGTCTTTTAATTGGAGCATTTAGTCCATTTACATTTAAGGTTAATATTGTTATGTGTGAACTTGATCCTGCCATTATGATATTAACTGGTTATTTTGCTTGTTAGTTGATGCAGTTTCTTCCTAGCCTCGATGGTCTTTACATTTTGGCATGTTTTTGCAATGGCTGGTAGCGGTTGTTCCTTTCCATGTTTAGTGCTTCCTTCAGGGTCTCTTGTAAGGCAGGCCTAGTGGTGACAAAATCTCTAAGCATTTGCTTATCTGTAAAGGATTTATTTCTCCTTCACTTATGAAACTTAGTTTGGCTGGATATGAAATTCTTGGTTTAAAATTCTTTTCTTTAAGAATGTTGAATATTGGCCCCCACTCTCTTCTGGCTTGTAGAGTTTCTGCCGAGAGATCTGCTGTTAGTCTGATGGGCTTCCCTTTGTGGGTAACCCGACCTTTCTCTCTGGCTGCCCTTAAGATTTTTTCCTTCATTTCAACTTTGGTGAATCTGGCAATTATGTGTCTTGGAGTTGCTCTTCTCGAGGAGTATCTTTGTGGCGTTCTCTGTATTTCCTGGATTTGAATGTTGGCCTGACCTACTAGGTTGGGGAAGTTCTCCTGGATGATATCCTGAAGAGTGTTTTCCAACTTGGTTCCATCTTCCCCCTCACTTTCAGGCACCCCAATCAGACGTAGATTTGGTCTTTTTACATAATCTCATACTTCTTGCAGGCTTTGTTCATTTCTTTTTCTTCTTTTTTCTTTTGGTTTCTCTTCTCGCTTCATTTCATTCATTTGATCCTCAATCGCTGATACTCTTTCTTCCAGTTGATCGAGTCGGTTACTGAAGCTTGTGCATTTGTCACGTATTTCTCGTGTCATGGTTTTCATCTCTTTCATTTCGTTTATGACCTTCTCTGCATTAATTACTCTAGCCATCAATTCTTCCACTTTTTTTTTCAAGATTTTTAGTTTCTTTGCGCTAGGTACGTAATTCCTCCTTTAGCTCTGAGAAGTTTGATGGACTGAAGCCTTCTTCTCTCATCTCGTCAAAGTCATTCTCTGTCCAGCTTTGATCTGTTGCTGAGGATGAGCTGCGCTCCTTTGCCGGGGGAGATGCGCTCTTATTTTTTGAATTTCCAGCTTTTCTGCCCTGCTTTTTCCCCATCTTTGTGGTTTTATCTGCCTCTGGTCTTTGATGATGGTGATGTACTGATGGGGTTTTGGTGTAGGTGTCCTTCCTGTTTGATAGTTTTCCTTCTAACAGTCAGGACCCTCAGCTGTAGGTCTGTTGGAGATTGCTTGAGGTCCACTCCAGACCCTGTTTGCCTGGGTATCAGAAGCAGAGGCTGCAGAAGATAGAATATTTCTGAACAGCGAGTGTACCTGTCTGATTCTTGCTTTGGAAGCTTCCTCTCAGGGGTGTACTCCACCCTGTGAGGTGTGGGGTGTCAGACTGCCCCTAGTGGGGGATGTCTCCCAGTTATGCTACTCAGGGGTCAGGGACCCACTTGAGCAGGGAGTCTGTCCCTTGTCAGATCTCAACCTCCGTGTTGGGAGATCCACTGCTCTCTTCAAAGCTGTCAGACAGAGTCGTTTGCATCTGCAGAGGTTTCTGCTGTTTTTGTTATTTTTACTGTGCCCTGTCCCCAGAGGTGGAGTCTACAGAGACAGGCAGGTTTCCTTGAGCTGCTGTGAGCTCCACCCAGTTCGAGCTTCCCAGCAGCTTTGTTTACCTACTTAAGCCTCAGCAATGGCGGGCAGCCCTCCCCCAACCTCGTTGCTGCCTTGCCGCGATATTGCAGACTGCTGTGCTAGCAATGAGGGAGGCTCCGTGGGCGTGGGACCCTCCCGGCCAGGTGTGGGATATGATCTCCTGGTGTGCCTGATTGCTTAAAGCGCAGTATTGGGGTGGGAGTTACCAGATTTTCCAGGTGTTGTGTGTCTCAGTTCCCCTGGCTAGGAAAAGGGATTCCCTTCCCCCTTGCGCTTCCCAGGTGAGGGGATGCCTCGCCCTGCTTCAGCTCTCGCTGGTCGGGCTGCAGCAGCTGACCAGCACCGATCGTCCGGCACTCCCCAGTGAGATGAACCCAGTACCTCAGTTGAAAATGCAGAAATCACCGGTCTTCTGTGTCGCTCGCGCTGGGAGTTGGAGACTGGAGCTGTTCCTATTCGGCCATCTTGCTCCGCCCTTACTTTAATTTTTAAAAGTGAATCATTCTCTTTGTTCTTTGGAAGATCCCTAAGAAAAAGTCATGAAGTATCCATACTTCAAAATAGAACTATTCTTTAAAAAAAGGATTCAGAAACAAAAACTGGGCCAGATAAACCCTAATGATGTATTGAGTCAATTAGATAATCCAATAGTTTTTGAGAGCAGACATTAGCACTTTATGTTTGTGATTATGTTGAAATATGCTATCTGTTCTTCTACAGTATGTACAATATTGAGGCTAGCACTCTGGTGATACACTTCTATTTTATTCATTGCAATTTTCCTTATACATCCAATTTGGCATCAGTTTTGTTCTGGATCAGTCTTGAGGACTTTGATCTAGTTCACTGCACCTATAGGTGGAAGACTGTGAACATCTTGATCCCATAAACAACTTCAGCTTTTGATCTAAAAATAAACAGCTTCCAGGGAAATAAGACCAAAATACATTTTATTTCTCTGGCTCTGTCTCTTCTTCTCATCCAGAAATTCCAGCTGCATACAAATCACCTCCCTCCACATTACATCTGGAAGTACCTTTCGGGTACCTCAGATGTATTCAGGAAAATGTTCTCTGTCTTGCAGGCACAGTGCATTGTGGTGTAGCTTGGTTAGGAATAGCAATGTTCCTGCCAGTGGCTGCTAGACCAAGTGCCAAGTCTCTCCCCTTGAGAAACCAAGGACTCAATTTTTAAATTCATAGCTTCTATAGGTTTTCAGGGTATCAGTGCTAAAGAGGAGTGAAAAACGCCTATTTTTTCTTTTTACCTGATGATCTGTTGAACGGATTTCAAAGACGTATTGCTTGAACCCAAATGTGTTAGAGAGTTTAGAGAAGCAGCATGTACAGGTTTTTACCCACAACTCTCTTTTTTTCCCCCCATATAGGAAGGATTCCATAGCTTTAGACAGGGCTAGCTTTGAGTCTAGGCCACATATAAATACTATTTTTCTCTGAGGGTGACTAAAATTATCTAGCTCCTGTTTCTTTACTTGGTTCTGCCATGTCCTAGCAGGTTTTCTGAAGACTCTTTGCAAATAAACTTCTAAGGAGTCCCCTTAAGTGATCAGTCAGACAGGTAAATTTAAATCAGATGCATTTTATTACAACATGCCTCAGCCCTTTCGAAAATTCAGATGAAGTAGAATCAAATTCATTTGGGACCATTCAAAAATTTTCCAAACATGGTCAAATTTTCTTAAACATAATAGTGTAAAGTAAAAGACAGTATCTTTTTTTTTTTTTTTTTTTTTTTTTGAGACAGAGTCTTGCTCTGTCGCCCAGGCTGGGGTGCAGTGGCCGGATCTCAGCTCACTGCAAGCTCCGCCTCCCGGGTTTAGACCATTCTCCCGCCTCAGCCTCCCGAGTAGCTGGGACTACAGGCGCCCGCCACCTCGCCCGGCTAGTTTTTTGTATTTTTTAGTAGAGACGGGGTTTCACCGTGTTAGCCAGGATGGTCTCGATCTCCTGACCTCGTGATCCGCCCGTCTCGGCCTCCCAAAGTGCTGGGATTACAGGCTTGAGCCACCGCGCCCGGCCAAGACAGTATCTTAAACTACAATCCATCTGTAGTTAAATTATTTATTGTTTTACTTTCTGTCAATAAATGTTCTATGTTCTTATGTTAGAATTTGAAGAACAATAAAATGTACAGAGAAGTAAATTAGCATAGACTGGTAGATTCTACCAGTCTATGCTCATGGTAATCAATATGAGCTTCAGATAGATGTGGATAGAAGAGAGAAAACAGTATTTTATTTTTAATCTTGCAATTCATTTGTCTTAAGATTTTATTCTTTGACAATATTTTGGTTGAATACTTGAAACATGTCAAATAAAAATAATTATATGAAATGCTCAGTATTACAAAATTGACAATATGTTGTAAATTCAGTTTTATATCCTCTTTTTTCACTTAAATTTATATTTGATCATTTTCCATGTCATTAAACAGTATTTGAAAATACAGTTGTAATGGCTTCATAATAGACTATTATAAGAAATACCATAATATATTTAACTAATCTCCTATTGTGAGACACTTGAATTGTAACTAATTTTTCACAATTACTAAAAAAATGTTATAAACAGCCAGAAATGTAGGTTTTTGACTGCACATTTCTGATTGTTATTTCTCTGGGAAGAGTTTCTTGGAATAGAATTACTCCCTCAAGGTTTATGAATATTTCTTCTGGTTTTGAACATATCACCAACTTGCCCTCCCAAATCAGTACATGCATTTTCAGTGTAAAAGTCTTTCAAAGTATTGATTCTAAATGCAAATATAAATAAATAAATAAATAAATAAATAAATATTTCAAAACATATATATATGTTTTGAAATTTTCTGTTCTCCCCTACTCCAGGGCTGGGATATTCAAAAGATTTTAAATCAGATGGTTCACTTAATAATTTATTTAGCTGACGTTTTCACAGATGGGTGCAAAATATGTTATTGCAATATTTTAGCATTTCTCCTAGATCATTAAGATAATCTGACCTAATCAAAATATTTCATTTAAAAGTGAGAGATTCCACCTCTGGCTGGGTGCCCCTATTTACTTATAAATGATTTCTTCTGTTTTTGAGTGTCTGTTTTGAGTACATAGTTATTAGTTGTCCACATGATTTTGGCAGGGAAGCATTGTTAAGTCTCATTATTTGTATAAATATTGAAGGCAAGGCTCAAAGAACTTAGCCTAATATGTAACACATAAAAAACATGGTAAAGCTATGATTCAAACCTAGGTCTAGCTGTTTATAGAAACTCTGTTAAGTCCTCTGTTCTCTTCTTGATGTCTAATTAGTAGATTTGTGGGTTTTTGTGATACAAGCCTGGCTTTTGATGTAGCTGACTCATAAGCATTAGGCATTGGAACAGATTGAAATGGAGGGATTTATTACTTTATCTCCAATTCAATCATTCGCATATCCTCCCCTGTTTATTCAGCACCGACTATGTACTAAATCTTATGTGAAACACTGTTCTTCAAGATATCAGGATTTGAAATTCAAGAAATCTACACTTATTTTGGTCAAGGAATATTAAATTCTCTACATGTACTGTGTCAGAAAGTGCAGCACACAGGCAGAGAAGAGCAGGCTCAAATAAATCCCAGGATCTGCTGTGTCAAACTTGACACTTTATATGCTCTGATTCCTCAAAATTAACAAGTGAATACTCTGAAGGGCCTTTCCCATTGTTATTTGTCGGGCCTCAGATTTTTCCCCATTTATTTTTCTCCCAAGATATTTTTGCCTACAACTATATTGTGCAGTGTGTCTAGGGAAAGGAAATAGCAAAGTGATGTGGTATATCAGAAAAATAATACTAAAAGCAAATGGAGAAAAATGCGGCTGAATCCACAAGGAAACCACACTTCAGGTGACATTGATTTGTATCCAGGAATAACTAAAAGGCTTTCTAGTGATTCTAAATACTTAAGAACATATTCATTTCCTTTTAGAAGAAACCAAAATTACCCAGTAATTTAATTCGTATTGAACAAGAAAAGCAGTCAGTTACATATACACATAACACATAAACTCACGGTTTCGCTATGCCTTTTCCAAGTACTTGAAACTGAAGGGTTAGAAGCATATTTATACAACATCAAATGAGGAAACAACCTTCGGCTATTGTTAGCTTGGCCTTGGGGTTCTTGGAATGTCAACTTATCGATCAAAGAGTTGTAGCCAAATTGCCTATGACAGAATATTTTCTCTTAGAGAAGCAGACAAATGTCTATCATGCAAAGTTGCTGTTCTCAGTAATAGCAATAAAGGTACTAGCGGTATAATGAGCTTAAAAATAAAAAGGAGGAGGTTGGCAAAACTTCACAACACACATAAATTCCTTCTCTTCACTCTTTCTTTTGTTCCTGAATTGTTTTAGGAGTTTTTGTTAAAAAAATTATTAATATTTTTGTATTACCCATAAAGATAGCCAGTAGTTGATTACTGACAGATCTGTTTTGGCAGAGGATTGCCATCTGAAAGATTTTACTATAGAAGTAATCTTTAGTTTGCATGTTATATTTTTGAATAGCCAACACTTTTCCATATGAAAATAAGGTATCAGAGGTATACCTACATCAATAAGAGCAAGTTGGCTGGAAAAAATTGTCTTCACTTTTTGTTCGGAATGCAGAGTTTTATGCAAGAGACCTTTCTGCTGCTAATAAAACCTCTCTTAATGTAGATTTTCTCTACAGGTTCTTTGCAGCAAACAACCTACCTGATTTGTACAAAAGAACACTGCTCTCTAGTGGAATAAGGGAAAAGAAATCCATTACCTCATTCACTTGCTATTCTTGCATTCTTGGCTGCTGCTTAAGAAAGGCGGCTGAGCTTTGTCCTGGACTTATGACATGTTATGATATATGGCTATAATTATTATGATATTATACTGTGAAGTGGTTTTGCTCTTGTAATCAAGCAAAAATATTTTTCCCCTAAACCCTCTTTTGTAAATTGAAACCAGTAGGTCTCACTATCCCTTCCTTCCTAATGCAGCCTCTACCAACACGAATAAAGCCTGCAACTAATAATAATTTAATTTACACGGGAACTTGCAATAATTTAACTCACATCAGGTTAATTTGGAAGTGATTAATGGCAGCATTTATGGAGCTGGAAATTTTTAATAATGGTTTACTTGTGAATTTATAGTGTTCGTGTTGCAGATCATGGGCTGCCTTTATGTTGAGCACTCTGTCTGTCTACCTTCATCATCCCCATGCACGATATTCATCCTCCCTTTTCTGTCCTCCAATGTGTCACAGGTTGAGGCAGACACGGCACATTTTTAATGCCACATTTTCTGTCTTAGTGGAAATCAGCCACAAAATTGTGACAAATATGCTCTGATGGGGGATTCTTTGCCCTGGAAATCTTGTTTTTCTATGGATCACTGTTAAGCAATACTTCCAGGGATCATGGTCTCCTTTGATTTCTTTGATCACCATTTTCATACATTTTGAGCTGGCCAGCAAGAAATGGGATTTTGGATTTGCCATAACAGTTTTGTAGCACTGGGTGGGTGCAAATGCAAATGGGAATGTGTAGTAACTATGCTTTCTGAATAGACACACATTTTGAGGGATTAAACCTGCACCCAGCAGCCCTCCAAAGACTTAGCAACATTCTCTATTTATAAGGTTCTGAAAAGTAACTTAAATTTTCTTTTTCTCACAGTCCCCCATAATTGAAGGTGGGAGAAGTCCCTCTTGTCTCAGAATCTTCATATGCAAATAAACATGCATATATGGTACCAAGTAATGATGCATAATTACCTTCTCCAAGAAACATCATTTAAATTCTATCCATTTTCTGATTAGCATTAGAACTTTAGTATAAAACTGTATGTAGCAATTTGAAGATGCAACTTTTTATTTCAGAGACTGTTGGGAACAAAGGTGAGCTAGAGACCTTGACAAACTTATACTCCTGCTAGTCAGTAGAACACACTTGCCCATTCCACACCCTGTTTTGCTTCTGTTCTGATTCTTCTCTGGTTTTGTGGACCATCAAATACGGTTGTGAACAGCAGAAGTCAAGAGCAAGAAAAAAGTGTTTTGTTAAAGTGAAAAGCACATTTCTCCTTTCTTGTGCTTAATATTTACTTTATCTTCACCCTTTCACATCTGGACAAAATTAATAATCTCTAACTAAATCTCTTTTCAAAACCATTAAAAAATATTACACTGAGCTAAGTGTTCTGTTATCGAGAAAGTAGTAAAATGATGTTCCTTTGTAAAGTTATCTTCTCTAAATCAATGGGAAAAAGCAAAGCTTGACTTCAAAATTCTGGTCAATGCGGCTTGTTAGTTACCATTTTCACATATGTATGACAATAGAATACCATTTTTTAGGTGGTAAGAGCTGCTATTGAAAGTGAAGAGGCCTTGTGAAGAGGGGGAAAGAGCATTGATAGAAGAAATACATTCAAGCTTCAGCTTTTCCACCAAGATATTTTGAGCCTTGAGTTTTGTCACTTCTATGTGACTCTATTTTTTTCATCTGTAAGAAGACCTACATTAAAAATTGCTGTGGAAATTAAATAAGACAATATATGAGAAAGATTTCTGTAAACCAAACATGATGTACGGCACATATGGAGGAGTTTGAATACTACCTTGTCTCCATGTGAGCTGTGTAGCCAATTCTGGTTTCTTAATCTCTCCAAACTTGAGTTTCTGCTTCCGTAAAAGGTCTAAAAGAACAAGCTATCTGCAACTCGCCATGGATTTACCATTAAACAAGAATGGAGCAGATACAGAATACTCACAATGAAATCCATTTTAAAAGGAAATATTCCAGCCATAGCAACTTTGAAGGCCTCCTACTTTGAAAGTGAAGACGTTTTCTAAATTGTTCAGAATTCTTGGAGATATCTCTTGTTCATTGATCCCCCATAACCCCAGGTGCAGAAATATTTGAGATTCTTTTTTGTTTGTTATTCTCCATCACCATATTTGAAGTGAAAATTATGACAAATGCACAATTTGGAGACTGTCTGCTTTCTTTAGGCTCTCTCTCAATCACGTAAATGTGGGGTATCAAGAGTTATTTTAAAGTTTGGCCAAAGATTTTTCAAAGATTGAGCTTATGGTTTGTCAGTACACTTTCTTCCATAGTTTAGTGGAACTGTGATCCCTCTTCTTGTAGAGAATGCCATGTCCCAGTAATTCCTGACAATGTTGAACTTCATCTGATCTCTGTGCTACTGAAAAAAGAGTGATGGTTAAGAAATCTCCCATTTTTTTGTGTTCCTGGAAATAACTTACTACAAAGAATCACCCTTCCACATATGAATAAGACAAAACTCAAGGATGGCCCCTTGTTTATCTAAGATGACACCAGACACAGAACTTCCACATTCACATTGTCATCTCACAAATGATTGGCTGAGCTGTTTGCCTCCATTGATTAATCTGTGCAAAGTGCCCATCAAATTGACTTGACCAATCTTCAACCAGCCTCTCTCCTTCCTCCAGGTCCCGGAACTTCATTTTGTTTCTAAGCTTAAGCAAGCGCCCAAATGCCGAACAACTCTCCTACACAGCCAACCCCTCCTGAGAGCTGACTGACTGTAGGGAAAATAATTTCCTGCTTAACTGTCCAATCACACCTCCTGCTTAGCCCCCCTCCCCAACACTGGGTTCTTTCCAGCTTTGTTTACTCTTGCCTATAAAATGAAAAGACCTTTCTGCCTAATCTTTGCACATCTTGTCACTGGCATATTCTCCCTATTGCAATAATCTTTTTGAATAAAGTCTTTGCTTACTTTAGATTTGTTTTTGACAATACCAAAGTTATTTTCTAGACAAAATTCTTAAATTTATTTCTTTCTTCTCATTATTGCTTACAGTCTTTCAATCTTAATATCATTTGAAACAACTGGTAGGAGGCTACTTTATTACCAGTCTCAGCCATGAGTCATTTTATTCAACTAAGAGGTATAGCTGGGCCATGGTAGCTTCATGACAAATGGAAAGTCTCATATATGTTAATGCCCAGTTATTTTATGAATCTGAGATTGAAACATCCTCCAGGTGTCACATTAAGCTCCTTAAGCAGCTTCATTTACACCTCCCACAAGCTGACCCTAAAGTGAAGAATGAAATGGAAGATGAGAATTCACAATGATGAGGCAGCATGAATAGCACTGTAAATTAAATAGGAGAGATTAGGGAAAAGTTCTTGGAGGAAAAAAAAAAAGTGTGTGTGTATATACACACACACACACACAAACACACATATATGCATATATACACATTAAAAAGAAGACATTATTAATAGTCCATTTACGTCTAAAAAGCATTTGAGCTATTTAAAAGAAAAATAAAGCAATCTAGATAAGAATAAAATCTTGGGAGTCATGTAAAGAACAATGACGATGATAACACAAATATTCAAAAACAATGACTATGATAACACAGATAATCAAAAACAATGACGATGATCGATGATAACACAAATATTCAAAAACATGGATTAATCCAAAAACATGGATTAAGAAAAAGTATTCAAAAATCCTGTACGATAATACAGGAATAAAAGGTGCCCCTTCATTTTCTGTCTTTTAGCTTTGAGTGCTCTGAAGAAACATAGACGAAATAGGATTGGATTGATCATACGGTGCTCACCGTAAGCATCTGTGTATAACAGGATGAAAAATAAGTTGGGATCTATAACTACAACTCCTTTTGAAAAAAGTAAAGCTGTGATAATGGGAGGCTCTTTGTTCTGCAGGGCACATTGATAGATTGGGACTTTCAAGTTTGGGAATAAGAGAGGTGGAAAACTGTGTTTCTCTCCATAACAGGGAAAACTGTGAAGCTTATGAAGCCACCTGGGGTGGATGGGTAAGTCAGTGAGGTGACAATAGGCCTCACCAACACTATTTGAACCTTCTCCATTCGCTCCCCCATTTTGAATAAGAGTTACTAAACTCATGAAAAGCTTGTGTTTTTTTAAGAAACGGGTGAAACTATTGTGTGCATTTTCTGGAATTATAGCAAAGTATAAGAAAGAATTTATGTCTATGTATCTCAGGGAGAAATGATGACTTGGTCTAACTAGCTTAAGAGAAGAAGCAAGTGTTTCTTCATTCTTTATATTTACATCTTCATATAAAGGAAACTAAAGTATGTGATAAATTGTGGCCTTAAAAATAAAGACTCCAACACTTTGAAGACTTCAGATATCAGGCCATTCCTTGTAATTACCTTCGATGAAAGCCAATTAGATTAGCTTTTAATTATAATTTTGAAAATCCAACACTAGGAAGGATCTGAGGAATATTGCCCAGGCATACACAATTTTGGGACTCATACTGATAACAGAAACAGTGTATAATCCTAATCCTACAGTGAATCAGTGTGATGCATTGACGCATTTTTTTTTATTTACGGGGCTAGCATTACAAAGTTGAAAGACTGCATAACTAAAATGTAAAGAACAATTTTATAACTTATCCATAATTAGAGAATTCAGGCACAAGCATATAGCACACAAAGAGGCACTCTTTCAAAAAACTTCTATTGTTGAAAATATTTGAAATCAGCAACAAAAAATCCATGTGGCAAATAGCAAAATAACAGTTAACGCAATGAGTTTGTTGGTTAAAAGCATAAGCCTAAAGCCAATAATAAACAGTGATCACAGCCATAAACTGAAGGAAGAGGTTTATATGTAAACTTCAGAAAGACTCACTGGTCATCTCTGTTATTATATGTCATGATGTTCTGCCCCAGAAAGGCAACAGTGCATACTATTCGAAACACAGGAAATTAATGATGATGAGATCCATGGTTTCTGCAGTTCCAGGTTAGCATCATTACTCCAGTTTTTAATATTCACATTCTTTATAATGAGTTTTGCATTTTCTTCAATTGTCTCTGGGCAGATATATTTCAATTCCACATAACATAATAGGGAAATTGTGTTACAATAATACAGGAATAAAAGATGCCCCTTCATTTTCTTTTTTTCCTAAGGGAAAAACAAAATACAAGAGATAGTACAGTGAAACTTTGCTAAAAAGTATAGCACCAGGCTTTCACATTGCTATTATTGGGAAAAGGCTCAAAATCCACCATACAAACAGGGCTCTCTGTGTCATTCAAAAATACTAAGATTTCAGGGTATATACCAGAAAAGTTCCTTTATCGTTTCTCCTTGTTTATTGTTATTCTTGTTATTATTATCATCATCATCGCAGTCATCGCTATTATCATTATTGTTGTGACTGTCCTCATCCTCATCATGATTCCTGGCCAGGAAGACTAGCTCATAACCAAGTAGACGTAGCAACAGATCCAAAGGAGTGATGTGTCTAGGTTTTGGAGATAAAATATTTTGTTAAAATAAATAGGTTCCCAGGAGAAGGGTCTATTCTAGGAGTGGGAACAAATCCAGGAATCCTACAAAGAAGGTCAGATTATGACAAATTCACTAATTTGCTACCATTCTATGAGGAATCTCAGGAAACAACCTGTAGACATTATCCTGTGGACCCATCCCCACAAACATCTGTTAAATATTGTTTTACACTTTGGAACCCTTTCTGCTGGGGCAACTGAGAAAAACAAATCCCTAGTTCACTTTTATAAATGAAAACAGATTTGGTTTTGCACAATAAAAAACACACTAATTTATTTTTCTTATGAAACCGTGTAAGTGCAAGGGTTTAAAGAAACAGAAATGAATTGCAGTTTTATTTTTGAGCGCTGACCTTTTTAAAACTAGGTTACTTTTCTTCCGGTTACTGCTTGTACCAGATCTTTGTCACTGGTTTTAATAACCCCAGTGTGGTTCAGTGTATTCCAGCTGTTAGAACAGAGGTGCTAAGTATCTCATTAACACCTTCTTGTTGTTGTATTTTTAAAACTCAGCACAGTGAAAGAGGGTGGATGTCAAATAGATCTTAAATGGGAATCTACTTTTCTGCCTCTACCTGATAGACTTTGAACAAGATATCTAACCCCTTTGATGGTCAGTTTTCTCATCTGTAAAATGGAAGAATCGTAAAACATAAAGTTAAAAGAGAACAAATAAAATACCATAAGTGAAATTGTTGGTGCATTATTAATTCTCAGTAAATGTTAGCTCAACTTTGTCTCCCTTTTCTGAAGACCAAATAACCCCAAATATAGATTGTCCTAGTGAAACCAGGCCAAATAGATTTCTGTTCTTTCACCTGATTCTCAGGTGAAAGATAAGGTCTTTTCAGCTTTTATTTATTCTTTATTCTGAATTGACACTTAAATAAAAGAGTAAAGTTGATTAAGGAAACCAAACCAGTATTTATGAAGCACTACCTTCACAGAAAGTGCGGCATTTGATCATCCAGTCATTCTCATGAGGCTGGTATTATTATCCCATAGAATAGGTGATAAGGACAAGGCTTAAAGTAACTCACCTGACATATTTAATAAATCTCAGAGCAAAGTTTTAAATTTCTGCTGTATCTGACCCCAAAGTGTATGATTTTAACTAAGTGTCCTCCATGAGTCCTTAATTATCTTTCAAAGGTAGGTGGTATTCTCTCTCTCTCTTGCTTGTATTGAATAATGCAAGGTCTGCAATGAGGTAAGTGTAGCTCTAATTTTCTGGGATATAGAAAAATGAACCAGAGACAGAGTACTTACTGAAATGATGCTTACAAACATTGGGAGTATGGTAGGGAGATCAGGCAGTAAGCAAATACACGTATAATGTTTCCAGGGGGATTAAGTGGCACGAAGAAAAATAAAGCACAGTAAAAAGTTAAAGACTGACAGTTGGGGGAGATGCTCTCTTACATAGGGTGGCCAGGAAAAGCCTCTTTAATGAAGTGCCTTTCCAACAGAGAGAAGCATAAAATGAGGGAGCAGCTATCACAATATCCATGAAGGGGGCTTCCCATGCAGATAATGTGCATGTGCAAAGGCCCTGTGGTAGAAGCATGACTGTCATGTTTGAGGAACTGAAACAAAGCCTATGTGGACAAAGCAGATAGACAAAAGTAGAGAGTAGCAAGTGATGAGGTCTTTAGACTGTGCAGGTCATATTAAAGATTTTGAATTTTACTCCAAGTGAGGTGGAAAATCAATGGAAAATTTGAAGACAGGAGCTATATGATTCAGCCCAAATGTACCAAGTCTGGTAATGAAGAGAGTATACCATTCACAAAACGTTTTACATCTGAAACAATGGGATGTCAGTTGTTACAGACACATTGATCTCCTGGCTTATTCATAGACAGATCCACACACATACAAAAATAACATGCGACAACAAACATTTCACATCAATACACTATAAATTAGTGGAGCGAGGATGACACTTCAGTAAAATAGTTTGAGACAATCGCTTATACGCATGGGGCAAATTTAGATCTCTACCTCATATTGTGCTCAAGAATAAATACAAAGTAATTTGAAACATATAAATGAGAAAACAATTTTCCCCATAAATGGATATTCTTAAGAAAATATAGGACAATATCGCTAACAATTTGGAGCATAAAAAGTCTGCTTAAATAAGATGCTCAAAATGATAAACCATATAGGAAAAGAATAATTGATTTTCCTCCTCTTATCAAACTTTATTCATTGGGACCTTATCTCCCAACTTAGCAAAAAGAAGGAAGAGTTTGTCCTTAGGCTGGAATTTGAAAGATTTATCCATTGTACAGAGAAATTGTAACAATGAGACATCTAGTTATGGGGCTTTATGCTTATTTTCAATAATACAACAGTTATCCTTCTTTTTATTAAGTAAAAGAAAAATTTGTCCCAATGGTCTAGCAATCAGAAATGCAGGCTCTACACCTACATTTAAACACTTCCAATTTTATCTATAAAATGTAGCTGGCAATATATTTTCCACTTACTTTATAAAAGTTAGAGTCAAATAAGATTATTTATGTTCAAATACTTTGGAATTTCTCAAGCATAAGATAAAATATCAACTATTATTAAGTTAGATGTATATAAACAAAGTAGATATCTAAAGCATAGATTAGGAAAACTAAGATTTTAAAAACTCTCTTCTATATACATTCTCTGGTTATTTTCAACAAAAATGGAAAGTCTTGATTTATCAAATAAATAGTTTTTCTTCCGCATTTTATTCTACTAGAGTAGACTTTGGCAGTTAGTAACTTGACAGATATGTAATCTCTCTGGATAAAATGTAACCACAATGATTATTCACATTAAGTCTTAGATTTTTCAGAGAAATGGAAAGCATAAGAGTGGTTTCTAAACCCTTAGACTCGTGGGAGCCACAATTTTTCTCAATTGCATTTTCTTTTTTCTAAGGTATTCAAACTGCTTTGGAGGGGAAATTGTTCTCTGCATTTGAGTGAGATAAATGGTTCATGTAAGCAGATGATGCCAGAATGCAGTTAGATGAACCACCACAAAGCATCAGGGGGAAATGTGTGTGTGTGTGTGTGTGTGTGTGTGTGTGTGTGTGTGTGTGTGTATCTGATTTGGTGGTAAATAGCCATCACTGCATTGTAGAAAAACATAGCTCAAGACAAAGCATCATTAGAATGTTAGGAAGGGAAGGAAAGTAATTCAGGTGAGTGTGTGCTAAGGGGAATCACAAATAGCAACCACACACACATACATACATACATACATACATACATACATACACACACATGGTGGCTGTGCCTGAACAAACCAACCAACATTGTAAATATCTGAGGTATTTACTAAAATGATTAGCAAAACACATTTTACTTTTGTTGATACAACTAATATGTTGTAAATATAATATAATTTTTATTTGTGCTTGAATGATAATGTAGATATGCTGAGACAGAAAAGAAAGAAATTAGGGCTAGGGAGAGAGGGGAAATCTAGCTAATTGTGGGTAGTAATAAATCTAGGCTATCATACATCAGGGGAAATAAAATTCAGGTTTCTTACAAGCTTACATTGCTAAGTAAGTCCATTTTCATGTGATGGAATCTAGCAACAAGAATATATGTCATTGATGATATCCCAAGTTATGTCCTGTGACCCTAAGTAGTAGCTGTTATGAATTTCTCTCAAATAGCACGATGTGTGAAGAATAATAACTGGCAATTCCAAGAAGAGAAGTTTAGCATTGTATATGCCAGACATTGCTTCATCCCCATCATCTTTATTAATAGGGCCTCAGTTTTATTCAGAGACAAAATGACCAGGAAAAATGCATAACTGCCCAGATCTCTTTGCAGTTAAGAGTAGCCATGTGACTCTTTCTGACCAATAAGATGGAAATGGAAGTCCATCTGAAGAATAAGCTATGTTTCTTCACAATAGAAAGGCAGGCTTGACTAGTGACCCCATTGCCTTTTGT
The DNA here is from genome assembly GCF_049350105.2 of Macaca mulatta. NCBI lineage: Eukaryota > Metazoa > Chordata > Mammalia > Primates > Cercopithecidae > Macaca > Macaca mulatta. Next base: position 111,578,818 of record NC_133420.1, on the reverse strand, counting down.
CTTTACTCTTCTTCCTCTATAGAGATAGATGCAATATTAAAGACAGTGGAGCAAAAAATTAGAAGAAACTGAGACACAATGACTTTCTCAAGCATCTTCCTTATCCCTCTACTCCCTACCTTCAGATTTTGGTTAATGCGAAAACAAAAAGTCCACTTGATTAAGCTACTCTATATTGGATTTTATTATATGTACGAAAACCTACAGACACAGCAGCCAGTGAGCTATTATAAGCAAATGTTTCATATTATCTTATAGTGTGGATATTAGTCTGTTCTCATGCTCCTTTATTAAAAGATATACCCAGTACTGGGTAATTTATAGAGGAAAGAAGCTTAATTGAGTCACAGTTCAACATAGCTGGGGAAGCCTCAGGAAACTTACAATCATAGCAGAAGGGGATGCAAATATGTCTTTCTTCACATGGTGGCAGCAAGGAGTAGTGCCAAGCAAAAGGGGGAAAAGACCCTTAAAAACCCATCAGACCTCATGAGAACTCACTCACTATCATGAGAACAGCATGAGGGTAACCACAAATGTGATTAAATCATCTCCCACCAGGTCCCTCCCAAGACACATGGGAATTATGGGAACTACAATTTAAGATGAGATTTAGGTGGAAACATAGCCATACCATATCATTCTACCCTTGGCCTCTGCCAAATCTCATGTCATCGCATTTCAAAACATAATAATGCCCTTCCAACAGTCCTTCAAAGTCCAGCATTAACTCAAGAGTCTAAGTCCAAAGTCTCATCTGAGGTAAATTCCTTCCACCTATGAGCCTGTAAAATCAAAAGCAAGTTAGTTACTTCCTAGACACAATGTTGGTACAGGCATCAGGTAAATACACCCATTCTAAATGGGAGAAAAGGGTCAAAACGAAGGGGCTACAGGCCCCATGAAAGTCCAAAATCCAATAGGTAGTAATTAAACCTTCAAGTTCCAAAATGATCTCCTTTGACTTCATATCTCACATGCATGTCACGCTGATGCAAGAGGTGGACCCCCATGGCCTTGGGCAGCTCCACCCCTGTAGCTTTACAGGATAAAACCCCTCTCCCAGATGCTTTCACAGGATGGCATTGGGTGTCTGAAGCTTTTCCAGTTGCGTGGTGCAAACTGTTGCTGGATATACCATTCTGGGGTCTGGAGAACTGTAGCCCTCTTCTTATTGTTCCACTAGGCAGTGCCGTACTGGGCATTCTGTGTGGGGGTTGCAACCCCAAATTTCCCTTTCACACTGCCCTAGCAGAGGTTCTTCATGAGGGCTCTGCCTCTGTAGTAAAATTCTGCCTGGACATCCAGGCATTTCCACACATCCTCTGAAATCTAGGCAGAGGTTCCTAAATCTCAATTATTGTCTTCCACCAACACCAGATGGAAGCCACAAAGGCTTGAGCTTGCACCATGTGAAGCAATAGCCTGAGCTATACATTGGTCACTTTTAGCCACAGCTGGAGGTGAAGCAGCTGGGACCCTGGACCCATGTCCCAAGCCTGCATAGAGCAGGGGGATCCTGGGCCCAGCCCGTGAAACCACTTTTCCCTCCTAGCACTCCAGGACTGTGATGGGAGGGGCTGCCATGAAGATCTCAGACATGCCCTGGAGACAGTTTCCCCATTGTCTTGGTAATTCATATTTGGCTCCTCATTACTTATGCAAATTTCTGTAGCAGGCTTGAATTTCTTCCCAGAAAATGGGGTTTTTTTTTTCTATAGCATAATCAGACTGTAAATTTTCCAAACTTTTATGCTCTGCTTCCTCTTGAATGCTTTGCGGCTTAGAAATTTCTTCCACCAGATATCCTAAATCATCCCTCTCAACTTCAAAGTTCCACAGATCTCTAGGGCAGAGGCAAAATGCCACCAGTCTCTTTGCATAGTAAGAGTAACCTTTACTCCTGTTCCCAACATCTGAGGGAAGTCCATCTGAGACCACCTCAGCCTGGACTTTATTGTCCATATTACTATCAGCATTTTGGTCAAAGCCATATGAAAAGTATCTAGAAAGTTCCAAACTTTCCTACATCTTCCTGTCTTCTGAGCCCTCCAAGTTTCCAGGAATTTCCAAACTTTCGCACATTTTCCTGTCTTCTTCTGAGTCATCTAAACTGTTCCAAACTCTGTCAGTTACCCAGTTCCAAAGTTGCTTCCCATTTTCAGGTGTTTTTACAGCAGCACCCCACTCTTGATGCCATTTTACTGTATTAGTTCATTCTCATACTGCTAATAAAGGCATACCCCAGACTAGATAATTTATAAAGGAAAGAGGTTTAACTGAATCACAGTTCAGCATGGCTGGGGTGGGGACCTCAGGAAACTTAACAGTTATAACAGAAGGGGAAGCAAACACATCCTTCTTCACATAACAGCATCAAGGGAAAGGTATGAGTAAGAGGAGGAAAAGCATCTTTTAAAACCATCAGATCTTGTGAGAACTCATTCAGTATCATGAGAACAGCATGAGAGCAAATGTTCCCATGATTAAATCACCTCCCACCAGGTGCCTCCCACGACACGTGGGGATTATGGGAACTGCAATTCAAGAAGAGATTTGGATGGGGATACAGGCAAACCATATCAGTGTGGTACTCTCAACAGTGGAAATAACTTTGGATAATATTAAATTATGTGGTTAGAAAAGTATTTTCCAATTATCTTTCAGACTTGATTACTTCAAGGAGAAAAGTCTCAATTTAGTTCTAATATGTCTTAAACAGCACTCTAAATTTTGGTTTTCTCCCTAATAAAAAAACTCAGATAATCTTCAGTCTTAGAGCCTTTGTTAAGCACCACCCTCTAACTAAAGTTTAATAACACATTTTGTTCCCATCAAGTTTGCTTTATGGTCATCTCATATGGCACAGGGTTAGTGGTTTTCAAGTTCTAGAAATGGAATAATTTATCATTATAAAATACATTTAAATTAAAATGCAAAATACTTTTTATAAAAATATTATACAAATATAAACAAAACCCAAGAGAAACTTAAAGTTTTAAGAAAAGAAAGAAAAGAAAGAAAAATAAAACAAAAGCCAAGAGAAACTTATAAAAACAAGGACAGCAGAATATAAGTAGCTAAACTTTGATAAATTGAGTCCTCAGTATATGAAATTCTTGTATAGGGCCTGCAAGTATAATTCCAGACTCACTAATCCTTTTGTTTGCCATTTTAAAACAGCCTTGACAGAATTTTGCCTGTTGGTTCAATAGCCTTAGTACTCAATGTTCTCTAAGTTAGGAAAACCCATATGCAGAATTTCTTCACCTCCCACTTTGCTTGTGACTGAGAACAGAATGCTTCGGGCCTATTCTGCTCTCATCTAGACTCAGTTACCAAAGTGTCAGTCCAAATTTCATTCTTTGGAATCCAAAAGGAATATTCCAAATATTTTTCATACAGATGATCAATTCATATTTGTGCATTTTGCGTTACTGCAGAGAATGAGAGCTATATAAATATTCTGTTCAGCTAAAATTGCAGCTTTGTCACCTAGGATCATGTGTTCAATAACTGGAAAGTTATTAAAACTTGATAGTGAATGCTGACTATCATCACAGAACACACTCACACTTGGCACCTCTCTGCTCACTTGTTTTCAGCAGCAAGTTTGCTTGCTTACAAAAATATTATGGCTGTTGCATATTCCCCTTGCTTGAGAAATTGGTGTTTCAGTTATTTGATATAATCTTATATTAAAAAGAAATTAGAGCAAAAGTCAAATTGTGTAGGAGAAGTCAATATCAAAACTGTGCTATTGTGGAAAAGGAAAGCTGAAAATTAGAAATTACAGATTTTGTGATTTTAAATTTTTACCAAGTCTCCTTTGTGTTTATTGTGACGCCACATAATTATGATGGTTAATTTTACATTTCAGTCTTAAAATGACTGAAAAGTTATTCAGTAATCATAAACACTTTTTGGAGAATTTTATTACAAAAGTGCTTTCTTCATATATAAGCTATGTATTTCTTACTTTTGGTAATTCTAGTCATTCCACCCTATAAATAAATATATAGAAGTCCATAGTAGTCACAGTCATTAGATAACGATGTATTACTGTGTAAGAAAAGAATATCAGGCCAGGCGTGGTGGCTCATGCCTGTAATCCCAGCACTTTGGGAGGCCGAAGCAGGTGGATCACTTGAGGTTGGGAGTTCGAGACCAGCCTGACCAACATGGAGAAATCCTGTCTCTAATAAAAATACAGAATATTAGCCAAGCATGGTGGTGCATGCCCGTAATCCCAACTACTCGGGAGGCTGAGGCAGGAGAATCTCTTGAATCCGGGAGGTGGAGGTTGCAGTGAGCCAAGATCGTACCATTGTTCTCCAGCCTGGGCAACTCCAGCCTGGGCAAGAAGAACAAAACTCTGTCTCAAATAATAATAATAATAATAATAACAGAAAACAATACAAAAGATAAAGGAACAATGTTAGAAGTGTGTCTTGGGTTTGAGACATGAAGGTCATCCCACAAGATGGGGTCAGTACCGAGACTAGTTAGGGAACCAGTGGAGCTAATGAAGCACAAGCAGGACTGGAGTTTTACATGGCTTCAGAGACTCATGTAAAAGGGCACCATGGAGGACTAGATATATTCCCCATGAGGGCTGGAGAGTCTGCTTTAATTCTAAGATATTGGCATTGGCATATTCAGTTGGGTAAGCATGGCACAATAAGCAAGGGCATAAGGGTATAGTGGGGGGTTAGGAGATGCACTGACCTACCTTATCTAGGGTGCCCAGCCCCCACAGTGATGCACTGAATATGAAATCTAAAGACTGTTGGTAGGAAAGAGCTCTTGGGCTCTAGACAGTCCCACCATTTCTGGCTGGGCTATTCCAGACGATAGTCATGGGCTATTCTGGATCAGTACAGCTCAGCATAATCTCATCTTTACTCCACCATCTTTAGAGTTAAGTCAAGTCAAGTGGAAGGATCTATAAAAAGTGAGAATTTGGGCACATGTATCTGAGAGACAGGTATCTAGTTTGGTAAATGGTAAATGACAAATGACCATCACGGTATTAGGGAAAAACACAGCTCAGAAAAACAACATCACTAGAAGTCAGGAAGGGAAGAGACGTGATCCAGGTGAGTGTGTGCTAAGAGAGAATCACAAATATTAAGTTGGTGCAAAAGTAATTGCAGTTTTGCCATTCATAGCAGCAACAATGCCAAGTGAGTTTCTGCTCTTGGGGGCAGCTTATCTTGTCTTAGCAAGGCTTGGAGTGGCTCCTAGTCTAGGGTGCCTTAAAATGAAGATACAGATTGGAGCACTGCCTCTTTTGTACAAAATACTCATTGTGTATTTAGAGATAATATTGCCTTGCTGCATCTGAAACTGTTATAAAGTAACAATATAATTTAAACTTGGATGTGCCTCTGTGAGCATGCATGTGAGTTTTAAAAGAGATATAATACATATGAATAGATGAGAACAGCAGGTTTTTAAAAACTATTATATTACATAAAAGAACCATTGCTGAGTAAATGTGCTACTGCTGACTGTTAGGATGCAGAGTCAGTTTTGAATATTTAAGCAATTATTGACACTGTCTTCAATGCGATGAATGGCTCCCATGTTGAGACCACACATTACTGTGTTTACTTAGAGGCTGAGTTGATGATAGGCTTTATATTACATTCAGGAAAGAAATGAGAGTATCTGAAAGATGTTTCATACTAATATTATTGTTAAAATTGACAAAGACACTGGTTTCTGATGTGAACTTTGCAGATTTTGAGCACTTTACAAGGAAGTAAAACTGTAAGGTTTAATTGAAAAAGTCAATTGGCACAAACCAAATGTGTTTGGAAACTAATTTAAAATATAGAAATGTGTTCAGATAATGTGATAGGTAAAGATAGGGTGCAATTTTTTTTTTTTGTTTGAAGGAGAATGTCCTAACATTCACATAGACTTTGCCTATAAGTGCTGTTCCTTTTGAATTGCAACCTACATTTTTAAAAATCGATAAAATAATCAGTCCCTTTTTACATATATGTTTTAGGTACAGGGAAATATGACCAGATCAATTCTGTCTTTCTGTTATTGCAGTAGTTGTTTTTTTTGTTTGTTTGTTTGTTTGTTTGTTTTTCTCTGAAGCTAGGTCCAGGAAGCCACATAAACATGCCTATTCAGAGAAAAATAGGAAACTTTTGAACGGGTGAAGTAGATAGGCCTGCAAGAAAAAAGACTGGACATTCTTATCTATTTGTTGGACAGATTTCCCACTCAGTCCATTCACTAAATTTGGGTTTTCTACCCACTCTATGTAGCAGACTGAGTGCTATATTATACCAAATTCTTCAATTCAAGAATGTTAGAATAGAATCAATTTTTGGATAATCTAAGATGATACAAAATAATGCATAGCAACCAGTCAGTAATTAGGCTACTCTGGGCACACTGCTTATAGGGTAGCTCTTCTCCCCAAGGCGCAGTGTTAAAAAATTAACAAAATAAATTTAAATATGTGCTAAAGAAGGTCAGCGGTGAAGAGTGATTCACGCAGTCACTCCGAGGTAAAATGGTGACTCCAGAGGCTGCTTTCTACATTTCACAGACATGAATTACTAAAAAACAGCAGAGCAGAACTTAAGTTTCTACTTTAGGTGGATCTATGGTAAGAATATGTGTATGAAAATCTGTGCTTGGAATATTCTTAGAGAGCTCATTGACCCTCATTCTTCTCCTTAAGATGTGATTTATTGGGTGTTGTGAATTTAATCCATCTAACATGTATCACCTGCCTTTCTTTAACTCAATTTGGACAGCTCACCCTCTCTGCTGAGACCTGAAGATACTTTTAAGCCTCTGTCATTCTCACAATATGAAGGTATTTCACATCTTCTTTCAAATGGCCATATCTATTTTAGGTACAGCTCTATCTTGCTAGGTAGAGCTTCTTGCAGGCAAATAGAAGTTAAGTGGGATTCTTTGGAACTGATTCGTTTTTCTAAAGTTTTTATATTCATAAAACGTAATCCGTATCTAAAATTCTCTATTCATTCTCAGATAGGATGAGAGAACACTGTTTCATATTTATTCCAAGTCAGTCAGATATCAGACTAGCAGCAGGTATCAGAACAGGGGCTGCTATACACCTTAATAATCTAATAAAAGATATCTTAACAAAGAGATAGTTAGCCTACAATTTTTAATAATTGTTCACAAAAACGTGAATGATTATAACATTGGCCAAAAAGTTCCAGAAATCAGTGATTTCTCTTCAGATTAGGTGCCTCTCTCTATCCTTTACTGGCATGCACCATATCATGAAGTCTTTACCAAGCAATTCCAATTTCCCACTAACCTCAGATTTGTGTTTTCTACAAATACTGCTGAATCTTCATACTTCCACCCCTATCAAGCATGTATTCCTACATCCTTTTCCCTAACTCTTGTCAGTCTCCTGTTATCCTCAAATTTCAAGTTGCCATAACATGTTAAAAATGTATGGGTAAAACCTTCTAAACTTTTAAATTTCCCCAAGAAGGTGGTGAATAGATTGGTCTAATAAAGCCCACGTTGCTATTTAGGTAAGTATATTTTGCCACCTTTATAGGGTGGGCCCATCTTCTTAGAATTGCCCTCTACTCTATCCTTCTGGCACAGAAACCCATCCAAGGATTATAGCCTGCACACAGCAGGCCCACTCACAAAGTTCTTGATTTGAGAAAGCAGTGTGATTTTCTCTCAAATTTTCTCCTCCATTTCCAGGAAGCCAATATCTGTAGATTACTTCTTCCAAATATCAATCATTCAAATAATCTCAAATAATTATTTCATTAACTATTCCCTGGGGTGAGAAGAGTTGAGGATGTTCTTGTAGAGAAGGGGGATCATCTGATTTACTGGCTTCCAGAAGAAAACAAAAGGAACAAAGAATCTGCCAACTGTAGAGAGTTATTTATAAAAGACTCTAAATCAGTGATTTCCAAGTGAAGCGTTTACTTGACTAACTGCTTGCCAGTGCTCCATTTCCTGGCCACCCTCAACTGCAGTGCAGTAATGCCTTTCTATTGCTAGGCAATTCCACGCAGTTCCTACCCCAGTCCTAACCCTGGGAAGGTGCTCACTAAAACTCTAACTCCTAGCTGCCTGTGAAGCCTGGTAATTAGCAGTGCGCTTGAGATCTGACATCAGGGCTGCCTGGAGTGAACTCTATGTACCCATGGCTTGAGCTGCTATCAGCTGTTTACTCTCTCCTCCCAATGTTAGACTGTGGCCTTGATAAAGTCGTTTAACATCTCTATCATTTCAAGCCTCATCTCTAATAAAAACAAAATACATTGTAGGTCCTAAAAGTTGATTACTTCTTATTTACCTTTTCATATTTATGAAATGAGAATTCACCATATAGTCAAATATAATTAAAGAAGTATCTCTCCATTATCCCAAAGCCAAAAACTATCATTAACTCAATATATAGCCTTTAAAATGAGAAAATATAATAATGACAGAGTACTTGAGAGACAAATATGAGTGTACGGAGTAGGCTAGTAATTTAACACCCCTTCAAACAAACAATCTTTAAATATGTATGGGCACTTATTTTGTGAAGTTAAGGAGGTGAATGAGTTTCTTATGGCTGGTGGCTTGAGATTCAGGGACTTTTGCAACTTCTATGTGCTGATAGTAAAACTATCCAACCAAGATATATCGGTGCTGGCAAGGACCTTTGTTTTTTTTTTCTTTTCCTCTTTAGTATTATATTTGTTACAAAAATGTACTAGAGAGGGTCCAAAAACAACCTACGGGACTTTCATTCCCTGGGGTACATGCCCTGTATAATCCTCATAAGTGGGGGTGGTCTGTTAATAGGTTGATATGTTGCTCCCTTGAGAACATGATGTTATACGGCTAGAGGAAGATCATGCTGGGTGGGCCCGAGCTTATCTGATGAGCCCTTTAAAAACAGAGCATTTTCTCTGGGTTGTTTGCAGAAGAGAGTCAAAGAGACACATTAACCCTCACACGGAGGAAAGCGAAAATCCATGTTGTGGAACTGTCTACGGGGCCCATATGGCAAAAACCTGCTGCCAGTGTCTAGTTGCTGAGAGTGGTACCAAGCTGACAGCTAGGAAAGAAATGAGGACCTAAATCTAAACCGTGAGGAACTGAGCTCTAACATGAATTCACGAGTGATCTTGAAAGAGGACCCTAAGCCCCAGTCGAGATCACAGCCCTAGCTGACACCTATTTCTGTCTGGTGAGAGTCTGAACAGACAGGTTGGTCATGCCATGCCTAGACTTCGAATCTACAGGTACTAGGAGATGTTAAATGTGTGTTAAGTTGTTAAATTTGTGGTAATTTGTAACACTAACACAGAACAGAAATTTACATTTTCCAGTCATGCAAAGACTCATGTGTAGGAAATGAAGTCAGCTAGAACCTAGTGATGTTTTAGCCTTTCGGGATCCACATTTGTAAAGATTCTCATTCGGCCTGCTTCTTTGTCTCACTCAAATATTTTATTAGTACCTTAGAGAATATAAAGTTCTACAGGGTTTGAGCTAGGAATTTTCTACGGTTCTTTATCTATAGGGATTGCAGAAAATAATGTCTAATGGTTTCTTTCAACCCAAATATCATAGGAAGATATTTTGATATTTATGAGATTAGTATAGTTAATGCCAATATGACTTAACTACAAGTATACAAAAATAAAAGATAAATTTGGAACACTGTATATATAGACAGAATTATTGTTTATTTGGTGCTCATTATGTGACAGATTGTGTGTTTACTATACGCATTAATTCACCTAATCCTCACAACACCCTATAGAATAGATGCTATTGTTGTCTTCCTTTATAGATGGGTAAACGTGTGAATGTACAATGTAAATTGCCCAGCATCTCCCAACCAGTAAAGCGTAGAGCCAGGATTAAAATCCAGGGCTGTGTGATTTCAAAGCACAAATATTTTCATTACATTTATGAACACTTATAAAATACATAGAATGGACTTAAAATGTCGTATTTTGAAAAAATGATTTTTCAGAGGAGATTGTTCTATTCTCCCTTTAATATGTCATGGTTTGCAAGTGTATGCAGTGAATGAAACAAAATAATACGTAAACCCCAGAAATAATTCTAAATGATTTTAGTTTTTCCATAGTTCAGTTCATTCCTAAATAATTTTTACTTTCTCTCTCTTAGTTCCTAAGTAGGCACATTGGTAAAATATCTGGGTACATATAAAACCATTCATTATAATTAATGTTCAACATATAATGTTTTTCAACATATAATGTTTGAAATCACATCTTTTTAGGAAAAGAGTAAATATTTCCTCTTATCTTTCTTTTATGAGTTTACTAAGATATTTGGGGTTTTATTAGTAAGTTCACCTTCATTTTCTTTTCTTACTGTAAAGTTAAAAAATAGGGCCTAAAGAATAATTTTTGACACTGAATACCCAAATACCTAAATTATAAGAACATCATTAAGTTTGGAATGCAGTTACAATAAAGGATAAGAGGCAATTGCTCAAATAAATGTGTATTTTTTTCTGGACTTGAAATTGATGTATTAAGATGATAATTTGATGCATACTATAACTTAGGGTTTAAAGGAACTGATGGTTTTATAGATGTACATGTATTCTCTGAATTTACAAACAAACAATATAGGCACCACGATGACAGAAAACAGGTGTGCTGGCACAAAATGCAGCCATCACGTGGCATATTGTCAAGTACTGAATAGTCTTTTGGACCCTTGAAATTTCTTTTAGCATAAGCGAACTAAAACCAAAGTTACAAAATAACTATCACTTGTCAAAAAGAGAAATGTAAATTATTCTAGGTGTATTTTATTTTTAAGAATCCACATCACTGCCACTATCTGAAAACTACTCTATTTCTGCTTCAATGGAATTTTTGTCCCATTCCTTTGAGACACTATTGGCTGGCAGCCTCTGCATTGGAGAATGGAAAAATTGGTTTTAGCTCCACTCTGGTGGTTAGATCTGAAACTTAGGCCAGATAGTTATACTGATGTCTTTAATTATGTGGTTTTTAAAATTCCATTTTTTTCTGCCCTCTGAGGAATTAATGTAATTATCATTCACAGTTGGTTTCTTCCTCTTTGTGTTACTTGGGACACTTAGATCTATACTAGGAAAAGTTTTTATAGCACTTCATTTTAGCTTTTGAAAATGTTTCCTTGAACTTTTTAGCTTCCAGATAGAGGTTGATGGCAGCCTTTGGTATCATAACCAGAGGGCTGGTGAAGAAGCAATCTTGGGTCTGGGAGTCAGGCAGAGTTTGAATTAGAGTTCTGCCTATCAGCTGAGCGAATGGGGACAAAACCATTGGTCTATTGTACTCAGCTTTCTCCCTTGTTGATTAGACATAACAATACCTTCCTGATAGGATTGGGATGAAGTTTAAGTTATTTGTGTGTGATAGTTCCTGCTATGTAGGAAATGCTCATGAATTTAGTTTCTTTTTCTTCTGTATTGGGAGGTGGGCCGTGTGGTCAGGCATCGTTTTGCATTTCATTTTCTATGGTATGTCTGTGAATATGTATTTGTATGCCCACCTCATAATAATTGTTCCACAGTATAAAGGAGATTAGTATATCATTTATTTCTTGAATGAACAGACCACAAACTATGAACTTCCGTTTTATGAATAATTCTTTGGACCTCAACCTCTCCGGGAGCTGTAATGCAGCCAGTTGCTATTGCTAGGTGTGGGAGAGGAATTTTACCTCATTGCTGCCATCTAAGAGAAGTGTTTCTGCTTTTGTAAATTCTGTCTTGGAAAAGCCAGCCTTTCATAAACTGGCCTATAAAATTAAGTACCATGTATAATATTATTTCCATGAAAAACTGTATTTTAAGTATCTATTTACTGACATATGACAAACTTTTATGCAGAACCACTCATATTTAAAGCATTTTACTTTGTATAATGAGTACATATAGTTTTGCAAACTTAATATATATCTGCAGGGCAATGTTTCTACTTTTTAAACATTGAAGAAAAGGCCTGGGAATTATGAAAGGGACATTAAAGCTTAATAAAATATAACTTTTTTCCTCAGAAAAACCAAGGTGAGTTCTCTTTTTACTGCAAATGCTATGCTTTCTTGTTTTTTTAAATACATGCTATATTTATAGCTCAATGCTGCTATAGATTAGAACCCTTTTGTCATTTAAATAAAACATGTCCCCTGGTTCTTAACATTATGGAAATTTCTTATGGTAGTATAATTAACAAAGACAGATGTTTCTTAAATCACTTTTTTTTCATTTCTTCTTTTTCAAATTTATTTAATCTCCAACACTTAACTTCAGTTAACTCAGTCTTTAAAGAGTTGAAGTAGTTCACAAAAGACTCTTATTAAATAGAGTGACGCACAGGAGTGGCAAGGAGAGAAAGATGGAGAAATCGAGTTACTCCATAGAGATAAATGTGAATAATATAATGTTGAATTCAGGCAAGGAGCAGGACACAGTGGGAAATGACCTGGATTGGATGGCAGGGCTCTGGCATTGCAACTCCAACTAACAGCTTGTGCATCTTTGTACAGCTGTTTCTTAGAATCTTCATCTATGCTCTGAGAGACGAATGAGGCAGCCCTGTGAGTCTTCACTTAGGTAAACTGTATGAGCATGCAAACTATAGCGAACTAAAACTAAGATACCTGTGTTATCTTTTTCTTCAGGCATTTTTGGAGTTGCCTGTGCCATGGGGTGATAGAGACACATTACAACAAAATATGCAGTATATGGACACTATTTGTGATTATTTAGAAATGGTGTTTGCTTTAGAATTTGGGTATTTGGGAAGCAAAGTGGTTTTTTTTTTTTTTTTTTTTTTTTTTTTTTTTTTTTTTTTTTGAGACGGAGTCTCGCTCTGTCGCCCAGGCTGGAGTGCAGTGGCGCGATCTCGGCTCACTGCAAGCTCCGCCTCCCGGGTTCACGCCATTCTCCTGCCTCAGCCTCCCGAGTAGCTGGGACTACAGGCGCCCACAACCGCGCCCGGCTAATTTTTTGTATTTTTAGTAGAGACGGGGTTTCACCGTGGTCTCGATCTCCTGACCTTGTGATCCACCCGCCTCGGCCTCCCAAAGTGCTGGGATTACAGGCGTGAGCCACCGCGCCCGGCCGCAAAGTGGTTTTAACTGCTTGTAGTCTAACTGCAGAAGATGGGAGAAAAGTGAGTGAAGGAGTTAGGCTGATTTTCTTAATAAAATAAAAATTAGGCTTAGATCTAAAAATTTAAAAAAGCTATCTCGATTTTTAGGTCTGCATTTTACTAAAATATGCTATTATATGAATTCAGATTTAAGAAAAATTTTAAAGAGAAAAAGACAAGCTTAGTGGATTGCATCATTAGCTGATTAAAGAAAATGTTAACTGAAACATCACCATCAAGCATATGGACTGATCTAATTAGTTGATTACTAATTCAGATTTAGTGCTGAGTACCTTTACTTTGAACATCAATTTCAGCTTAATAAGAAGTTCTTCCTGCTTCTCTGTCATCATAGAAAACAAGGCTTGGCAATTGGGCAATTAAAAAAAAATGAATGAATGAATATTAGATTAAGGCCTTTCCTGACATTCATTTCCAAGTGCCAAAAATTGTTGTTCATGGCATATTCATTACAGAACAGGAAGCCACTTCTCCTTTCCAAACAATATGGCACCTTTCAATCATACAAAAATCTCCCTCCATTCACATTCATATTGTCTTCTTTTAGCACAAGTAAGTGCCTGACCCAATGCTCTATTCTGTAGATAGACAAATAAAATACAGCATCTTATTTTTTTTTAATTGAAATGTTTTGGACAAGAAAGTCACATTAGCAATCTACTGTGATGAATGATGGAAGGAAGTGGGCATTGCTGATTATAATGGGAGAACAGAGGAAACAGATAACCTAGTTTGGTTGAAGTAGTGTAGCGTTAGAAAAGGCTGGACTGCATTAGAATAAGGGGAAATGGAAGGACTTCTTTTTGCCTTTTTCACTTACTTACTTTATCCAATTTTTAAAAGGGTAATATCATTACCTAGCTCTATTTTCAATGTCCTTCCCATTTCATCAAAGTTCTTCCTCTTCCCCCGAACCCTCTCATATCTTTTCCTCTAGAGGCCAATAATGCTATCCTGACACTGACAATGGCCTGGAGGTCTACTGGTTAATAATCTCATTAATTCTCATGACACCTGTTCAGAAAAAATAATATATAAATGGCAATTATTACTGTAATTTTACCTATGGAAAACTTGAGTCAAAAAGAATGACACAGATTTGCCCAGGGTTACACAGAGAATGGAGGAACCAGGATGGGAATGGAAGAAACTCCAGAACTGGCTCCTCAGACAAACACTTCATGGCGTACAGTCAACTTGGGCTTCATTAATAGGCTTGTCATTGGAATGGAAAATGTTAGCTTCACCTGGAAAGATAACTGTTTGTGTGTTCCAGGATAATGCAGCATAAACTTAAAAATCAGCACTTTAAGGATTCAAATATATTAAATATTGAATATTTTGGTTTTTTTGCAGCTATTATTATTCAGTAAAGTTGTAATATTGGGAAACAAAAATTCAATTCTTGCATTGAATCTGTGAGAATGTGTGTGTGTGTCTGTGTGTGTGTGTGTGTATGTGTGTGTGTAATGTTTAGTCTGATTGCCATGGCAGTTTGAATGCTTGACTAATCTATAGAGATTGGTAGTAATTAACATGACAGACAAAAGGAGCAAATGTAGTCCATTTATGCCTCTGAGTGAATTAATTTTGGTGTTAAGCATGAACCTAATATCCATAAATGGCGACTAGTTAGTCAGAAATATTGAAGTCACAATTATGTTTGTAGTATTGCAGTAAAGGTAAGAATTGCCTAGCTTAAGTAAGACTATGGATTTTGTTGTTAAGAATAATGTTGATAAGGATAATGAAAATATTGACTGTGGATAAAATTTTGCTAGAAAAGTTAGTGTTTAACAATACCTAGACACAAAGTTTGAACTCAACCTTTCTGATAAATGTTAATGATTATTTGGTACAACATGAATTCAGTCAAGAAAATGATTATGAGTTTTATAGAACAGTTGAAAATATGAACTTTATACAGTATACATCTATACCTTTATAAACTTTACCTCTTTCTCTCCAGATATTAAATCAGCTTGGTTTTGGCTAAAATGAAGCAAACAGAACATTAGTTTAAAGTAATTTGGACTGGCTCAAATTTTGATAGCACCAGGTAAATTGAAGATTTGGAAATTTAATCCCAGTGCCTGTTAATAATCTCTTAGTCATTGTGATGTTATTAAACTATTGGAAGATAAGTTTTGCCATGTCACTTCTAGATTAGCAGAGAAATGCAGAAACAGCAGCAAAATTGATCCTACATCAACATGTCCCTTATTGTAAGAGCCTGATACATGTGAAGAGATACTTGAAAAAATGTTGGATAGAACTGCATGGTCTATTCAGATTATACTTTCCTCATTGAATGAACATGATGTCCTTGTCAAAAATCATTTGACTATATAGGTAAAGGTTTATTTCTGGGCTCTCTATTCTATTCTATTGTTTTATTTATCTGTTTTACACCAATACCACACTGTTTTAAATACTGTATCTTTATAGTAGGTCCTGAAATCAGGAAATGTGAGTCCTCTAGCTTTTTTTTTTTAATAGATTGTTTTGGCTATTCAAGGTCCCTTTCAATTCCATATGCATTTTAGGATAGGTTTTTCTATTTCTGCAAAACAAAATATACTTGGGATTTTAATAAGAATTCCACTGAATCTGTAAATCGCTTTGGGTCATAATGATGTCTTAATAAGATTGAGTCTTCCAACTCATGATGCATTTCCATTTATTTATGCCCTCTTCATTTCAACATTTTTTGTTGTTTTCATTGTACAAGTCTTTCATCTTCTTGGTTAAGTTAATTCCTAAGTATTTTCTTCATTTTGAAATTATTGTAAATGGAATTATTTTCGTAATTTCCTTTACAGAATGTCCGTTGTTAATGTATAGAAAGACAATTTTTATCTGTTAACTTTATATCCTGCTACTTTGGTCAATTCATTAATTCAAACAATTTGTATTAATCTTTAGTTTTTATGTATAAGATTACATCTGGAAACAGAAATAATTTTACCTTCTTTCCAAATTGGATCATTTTTATGTATTTTTCTTGCCTAATTGCTCTGGCTAAAACTTCCACAACTATGTTAAATAGAAGTGGAGAAAAAGAATCTTTACTTTGCTCTTGATCTTGGAGAAAAGCTTTCAGTCTTTCACTACTGAGTACTAGGTTGGCTATGTGTTTTGTTTTTTAATATATATTGGTTTTATTACGTTGAGATAGTTTCCTTCCATTCCTAGTTTGTTGAGTCTTTTTATCATGAAAATGTGTTGAATTTTGTCAAGTGCTTTTTTGTTTCTTTTATTTATTTATTTATTTACTACATGGATAAGTTCTAGTGGCGATTTCTGAGATTTTGGTGCACCTGTCACCTGGGCAGTGTACACTGTACCTAATGTGTAGTCTTTTATCCCTCAGCCCCTTCCCAACATTCCCCAAGTCCCCAAAGTCCATTGTATCATTTTTATGCCTGTGTGTTTTCATAGCTTAGCTCCCACTTATAAGTGAGAACATACAATGTTTGGCTTCCATTTCTGAGTTGCTCCACTTAGAATTATGGTCTCCAATTCCAACCAGTTTACTGCCAATGCCATTATTTTGTTTCTTTTTATGGCTGAGTAGTATTCCATGGGGGGTGTGTGTGTGTGTATGTATATGTATATGTGTGTGTGTGTATATATATATATCACATTTTCTTTATCTACTCATTCACTGATTGATGGGCGTTTGTGCTGGTTCCATATTTTTGCCATTTCAAACTGTGCTGCTATAAACATGTGTGTGGAAGTGGTTTTGTTTTGTTTTGTTTTTCATATAATGACTTATTTTCCTCTGGGTTGATACCCAGTAGTGAGATTGCTGGATCAAATAGTAGATATAATTTTAGTTCTTTAAGAAACCTCCATACTGTTTTCCATAGTGGCTGTATTAGTTTACATTATCACCAGCAGTGCAAAAGTGTTCCCTTTTCACCACATCCATGCCAACATCTATAATTTTTTATTTTTAAATTATGGCCATTCCTGCAGGTGTAAGTTGGTATTGCATTATGGTTTTGATTTGCATTTCCCTGATCATTAGTGATGTTGGACATTTTTTCATGTTTGTTGGCTGTTTGTGTATCTTCTTTTAAAGTGTCTATTCATGTCCTTAGCCCACTTTTTGATAGGATTATATTTTTCTGATTTGTTTGAGTTACTTGTAGATTCTAAATATTAGTCCTTTGCCGGATGCATAGTTTGTGAAGATTTCCTCCCACTCTATGGGTTGTCTGTTTACTCTGCAGATTATTTCCTTTGCTCTACAGAAGCTTTTAAGTTTAATTAAGTCTCATCTATTTATCTTTGTCTTTGTTGCATTTGCTTTTCGGTTCTTGGTCATGAAGTCCTTGCCTAAGCTGATGTCTATAAGTGTTTTTCTGACGTTATCTTATAGAATTTTCATGACTTTTGGTCTTAGATTTAAGTCTTTGATCCATCTTGAGTTGATTTTTTTATAAGGTAAGAGATGGGGATCCAGTTTCATTCTTCTACATGGGGCTTGCCATTTATTCCAGCACCATTTGTTGAATAGAGTATCCTTTCCCTACATTATGTTTTTGTTTCCTTTGTCGAAGATCAGTTGGCTGTAAGTATTTGGCTTTATTTCTGAGTTCTCTATTGTGTTCCATTAGTCTATGTGCCTATTTTTATACCAGTACCATAATGTTTTGGTGACTATAGCCTTATAGTACAGTTTGAAGTTGGGTAATGTGATGCCTCCAGATTTGTTCTTTTTCTTAGTCTTACTTTGGCTCTGTGGGCTCTTTTTTGGTTCCATATGAATTTTAGAAATGTTTTTTCTAGTTCTGTAAAGAATGACGGTGGTATTTTGATGGGAATTGCATTGGATTTATAGATTGCATTTGGCAGTATGGTCATTTTCACAATATTGATTCTACCCATCCATGCACATGGGATGTGTTTCCATTTGTTTGTGTCATCTATGATTTCTTTCAGCAGTATTTTGTAGTTTTCCTTGTAGAGGTCGTTCACCTACTTGGTTAGGTATATTCCTAAGTATTTTAATTGTTTTTGCAGCTATTGTAAAAGGGGTTGAGTTTTTTATTTGATTCTCAGCTTGGTCACTGTTGGTGTATAGGTGTTACTGATTTGACTACATTGAGTTTATATCTCGAAATTTTACTGAACTCATTTATCAGATTTAGGAGCTTTTTGGATAAGCCTTTATGGTTTTCATTTTTTTTCTTTGAGACAAAGTCTTACTCTGTCATCCAGGCTGCAGTGCAGTGGGATGATCTTGGCTCACTGCAACCTCTGCCTCTTGGGTTCAAGCAATTCCCCTGCCTCAGCCTCCCCAGTAGCTGGGATTACAGGCACCTGCCACTGCACCTGGCTAATTTTTGTATTTCTAGTAGAGATGGGGTTTCACCATGTTGGCCAGGCTGGTCTTGAACTGGTGACCTCAGGTGATCCACCCATCTGTGCCTCCCAAAGTGCTGGGACTACAGGTATAAGCTGCCATGCCCAGCCTAGGGTTTTCTAGGTATACGATATCATCAGTGAACAGCAACAGTTTGACGACTTCTTTACCGCTTTGGATGCCCTTTTTTTCCTGTTATGTGATTGTTGTGGATAGGACATCCAGTACTATGTTGAATAGAAGTGGTGAAAGTGGGCATTCTTGTCTTGTCCAGTTTTCAGAGGGAATGCTTTCACTTTTCCCTATTCAGTATAATGTTGGCTGTGGGTTTGACATAGATGGCTTTTATTACCTTAAGATATGTCCCTTATATGCTGATTTTCTGAGGGTTTTAATCATAAAGCAATGCTAGATTTTGTCAAATGCTTTTTTTGTATCTATTGAGATGATCATGTGATTTTTGGTTTTAATTCTGTTTATGTGGTATACCACATTTATTAAGTTGAATATGTTAAACCATCCCTGCCTCCTTGGTATGTCACCCACTCGACCACTCGACCATGGAGTATTATATTTTTGATATGCTGTTGGATTCGGTTAGCTAGTATTTTGTTGAGTATTTTTGCATCTATGTTCATCAGGGATATTGGTCTGTACTTTTCTTCATTATGTACTTTCCTAGTTTTGGTATTAGGGCAATCCTGGTGTCATAGGATAATTTAGGGAGGACTTCCTCTTTCTCTAGCCTTTGGAGTAGTTCCAATAAGATTGGTACCAATTCTTCTTTGAATATCTGATATAATTCAACTATGAGTCAATCTAGTCCTGACCTTTTTTGGTTGGCATTTTTAAAATTACAGTTTCAGTCTCCCTGCTTGCTATTAGTCTGTTTAGAGTTTCTATATATTCCTGGTTTAATCTAGGATGGTTGTATATTCCCAGGAATTTATTAATCTCTTCTAGGTTTTCTAGTTTGTGCATGTAAAGGTATTCACAGTAGCCTTGAATGATCTTTTCTATTTCTCTGGTATTTGTTGTAATATCTCTCATTTCATTTCTAATAGAGCTTATTTGGATCTTCTTTCTTCTTTTTTGATTAATCTCACTAGTGGTCTATCAATTTTGTTTATCTTTTCAAAGAACCAGCTTATTGTTTCACTTATCTTTTGTATTGTTATTTTTGTTTTAATTTCATTTAGTTCTGCTCTGATCTTTGTTATTTCTTTTCTTCTGCTGGGTTTTGGTTAGTTTGTTTTTGTTTCTCTAGTTCCTTAAGGTGTGACATTAGATTGCCAAGTTGTACTCTTTCAGACTTTCTGATGTAGGCATTTAAGGCTATGAACTTTCCTCTTAGCACTGTTGCTGTATCCCAGAGGTTTTGATAAGTTGTGTCACTATTATCATTCAGTTCAAAACATTTTGTAAATGTTCATTTTGATTTCATTATTGACCCAATGATCATTCACAAACAGGTTATTTAGTTTACTTGTGTTTGTGTGGTTTTCAGGGTCCCTCTTGGAGTTGATTTCCAGTTTTATTTCACTATGGTCTGAGATAGTATTTGGTATAATTTCTGTTTTCTAAAATTTATTGAGACTTGTTTTGCAGCCTATATATGGTCTATCTTGGAGAATGTTCCATTTGCTGATGAATAGAATGCATATCCTGCAGTTGTTGGGTAGGATTTTCTGTAAATATCTGTTAAGTTCATTTGTTCTAGGGTATAGTTAAAGTTCATTGTTTCTCTGTTGAATTTGTGTCTTGATGACCTGTCTAGTGCTGTCAGTGGAGTATTGAAGTCCCTCACTATTATTGTTTTGCTGTCTATCTGATTTCTCAGGTCTAATAGTAATTGTTTGATAAATTTGGGAGCTTCAGTGTTAGATGCATATATATTTAGGGTTGTGATATTTTCCTGTTGGACAAGGCCTTTTATCATTATATAATATCCCTCTTTGTCTTCTTTAACCATTGTTGCTTTAAAGTCTGTTTTTATCTGATATAAGAATAGTTACTCCCGCTCATTTTTGGTGTCCATTTTCATGGACTATCTATTTCTACCCATTTGCCTTAAGTTTATGTGAGTCCTTATGTGTTAGGTGAGTCTCTTGAAGACAGCAGACACTTGGTTGGTGAAGTCTTTTTTTTTTTTTTTTTTTTTTTGAGACAGAGTCTCACTCTGTCGCCCAGGCTGGAGTGCAGTTGCGTGATCTCGGCTCACTGCAAGCTCCGCCTCCCAGGTTCACACCATTCTCCTGCCTCAGCCTCCCGAGTAGCTGGGACTACAGGCACCCGCCACCACGCCCAGCTAACTTTTTTGTATGTTTTTAGTAGAGATAGGGTTTCACCATGTTAGCCAGGATGGTCCCGATCTCCTGACCTCGTGATCCGCCCACCTCAGCCTCCCAAAGTGCTGAGATTAGAGGCGTGAGCCACCACGCCCAGCTTGGTTGGTGAATTCTTATCCATTATGCCATTCTGTATGTTTTTAGTGGAGCATTTAGGTCATTTACATTCAAGGTTAGTACTGAGATGTGAGGTACTGTTCTATTCATTGTGCTAGTTGTTGCTTGAATACCTTGTTTGTTTGTTTTTACATTTTATGACTGTTTTGTAGGTCCTGTGAGGTTTATGCTTTAAGGAAGTTGTATTTTGTTGTATTTTGAGGTGTTGCTTCAAGATTTAGAGTTCATTTTAGCAGTTCTTGTAGTGCTGGCTTGGTAGTGGTGAATTCTCTCAGCATTTGTCTGAAAAAGACTTTATCTTTCTTTCATTTAGGAAGCTTAGTTTTGCTGGATACATGATTCTTTGCTAATAACTATCTTTCTAAGGAGGCTAAAGCTAGGAGCTCAATCTAACTGTTTTGTTTAAGGAGGCTAATGATAGGAGCCCAATCCCTTCTAGCTTGTAGGGTTTCTGCTTAGAAATCTGTTAATCACATAGGTTTTCCTTTATAGGTTTCCTGATGCTTTGGCCTCACAGCTATTAATATTCTTTCCTTCATCTTGATTTTAGATAACCTGATGACTATGTGCCTATTTGATAATCTTTTTGCAATGAATTTCTTGGATGTTCTTTGAGCTTCTTGTATTTGGATGTCTACATCTCTACAAGACCAGCAAAATGTTCCTCAATTATTTCCCCAATAAGTTTTCCAAACTTTAGATTTCTCTTCTTGGGAACACCATTTATTAAGTTTGGTTGTTTAACATAATCCCAAACTTCTTGGAGGCTTTGTTCATTTTTTCTCTTTCTTTTTCCTTGTCTTTGCTGGATTGGGCTAATTAGAAAGACTTGTCTTTGAGCTCTGCAGTTCTTTCTTCTACCTGTTTGATTCTATTGATACTTTCCAGTGTATTTTCCATTTCTCTAAGTGTGTTTCATTTCCAGAAGTTGTGATTGTCTTTTATTTATGCTATTTCTATGGGGATTTTTTTTTCATCCATCTCCTGTATTTTTTTTTTTTTTAATTTCTTTAAGTTTGTTTTCACGTTTCTCTGGTGCCTCCTTGAGCAGACTAATAACCATCTGAATTCTTTTTCTGGCAACTCAGAGATTTTATCTTGGTTTGGATTCATTGCTGGTGAGATAGTGTGATCTTTTAGGGGTATTAAAAAACCTTGTTTTGTCATATTATCAGAATTGTTTTTCTGGTTCCTTCCCATTTGGGTAGGCTATGTCAGAATAAAGATCTGGGACTCAAGGGCTACTGTTGAGGTTTTTTTGTCTCACATGGTGTTCCCTTGATGTGCTTCTGTCAAGGGCTTTTCTTTGCTGGGAGACCTTTGATTACTGATGCAATCTCCTTACTATTCTATTTAGTTGTTTTATTTCTTTGTGATTTATCCTGGATAAGTTTGGTGTTAGAATTCGTTCATCTCATCTAGGTTATCTAATATGTTAGCATATAATTTTCAACTTTATCCTTATATAATCCTTTTTGTTTTTGTAAAGTTGGTCATAATGCCTCCACTTTCATTTCTGATATTACTAAATTCAAGTCTTTTCTCTTTTTTTTTCCTAGTCCATCTATCTAAAGGATTGCCAATTTTGTTAACCTTTTCAAATAACCAATTTTTTTGTTTGTTTTTCTCTATTGTCTTTCTATTATCTATTTCATTTACCTATGACATAATCTTTTCTTTTTCCTTCTTCTGCTTCTTTGGGTTTAGGGTTTTTTTTTTTTCCCCCCTAGTTCTTTCAGTTGTAACATTAGATTTTTGATTTGAGATCTTTCTTCTTTTTAATGTCTTCATAGGTATAAATTTGTCCTTTAGCAATGCTTTTGCTGCATCCTGTAAGTTTTAGTATGTTGCATATTTGTTTTCATTCATCTCTAAGTATTTTTTAACTTCTTCTGTAAATTTTGTTGATCCAGTAGTTGAGTTTGTTGTTTAATTTTCACAAATTTGTGAATATTCAAGTTCTGTTGCTTATGATAACTTCATTTCCTTGTGGTCATGGAAGATACTTTGACATTTTTCTTTTAAATCCATTGAGACTTAATTTTTGGTCTAACACATGGTCTCTTCTGAAAAGTGTCCTATATTCAGTTGAGAATAATGTGTATGCTATTGTTATTGTGTAGAAAGTTCTACATATGTGTGTTAAATCTACTTGGTTTATTGTATGGTTTAAATCCTCTATTTCTCTACTTATCTTCTGTTTGGTTGTTCTATCCATTACTGAGAGTAGGCATTAAGGTCTTCAAATATTGTTTTAGAAATGTTTATTTCTCTTTTTAATTCTGCTGGTTTTTTTGTTTATATATTTTATGGTCTCATTAGCTGTGTAAATGTTTACAATTGTTGCATCTCCTTGCTGTATCAACCCTTTTATTAATGTATAATGTAATTCTTTAGTTGTTATAAATGTTTACTGATAAAACATCTATTTTTTTTTCTAATATTAGTTAAGACACTTCTGCTATCTTTTGGTTAATATTATTACATATATATTTTTAATTCTTTCACTTTCAACCTATTCGTGTCTTTGGATCTAAGTTTCTTGTGCATTGCAGATAGTTGGATCATGTGTTTTTATCCCTTCTGCTAATCTCTGTCTTTTGACTGAAGATTTCAATCCATTTACATTTAAAGTAATTACATATAAGAAAGAACTTATGCCATTTTGCTAATTGTTTTTTATATGCTTCATAGCTTTTTGTATCTTCTTGTATTACTGCCTCCTTTTTTATTTCATTGATTTTTTTGTAATGAAATGTTTAAATTCTTATTTTATTTCTTTCTGCGTATATTCCATAGCTATTTTCTTTGCGGTTAGCATGGGGATTATCTTTCACATCCTAAAGTTATAACATTCTAATTTGAGTTTGTGCCAGCTTAAATTCAGTAACATATACGACTCTGCTCCTTTACAGCTAAATCCCCACCTTGTGTGGTTGCTGACATCATAAAATTACATCTTTATACATTGTGTGCCTGAAAACATCAGCTAATAATTCTTAAAATTTATTAGTTTCTTAAATTATGTAAAAACAAAATGTGGAGTCCCATGTAAAGTTACAATAATACTACTAGCTTTTAGACTAATAATTTTTAAATGTATTACTTTCAGTTATGTAGACAAGAAAAAGTGAAGCTATAAACTATTGTTACAATATTCTAGCTTTTATTATTGTCCATGCATTTATATTCACTGAGGTCTTTCTATCTTCATACATCTTTGATTTTCTGTCTGGTATCCTTGCATGTCACCCTGCTGGACTCCCTTGAGCATTTTTTCCCCCAAGGCAGCTCTAATGGTAACAAACTCTCACAATCTTTGTTTTCTGGGAATGTCTTAACTTCACCCACACTTTTCACGGTCAGTATTGCCAAACATAAAATTCTTTGTTGACAATTCTTTTTCTTTTAGCATTTTTAACATATCAGCCCACTGCCTTCTGGCATCTAAAGTTTCTGATGAGAAAATTGCTTATATTCTTACTGAGGATCCCATATACGTGACAAGTTGCTTCTCTCTTGCTGCTTTTAAGATCTTTTTCTGATTGTCTTTCAAAAATTTGATTATAATATATCTCAGTGTGGGTTTTATACAGCTCATCATATTTGAAATTCATTCATCTTCTCAGATACTTACATTTGTATTTTTCAACAATTTAGAAAATTTTCAGCCATTATTTTTTGAAACATTTTCTCTGATGCTTTCTTTCTCTCTTCTCCTTCTAGGGCCCTAAAAATGCATACGTTGGTCCACTTGATGGTGTCCCACAGGTCCCTCAGGCTCTGTTTACATTTCTTAAATCTTTTTTATTCTTTTTATTCTGCAGACTTGGCAATTTCTATTGTCCTATCATCAACTTTGCGGATTCTTTATTCTGTCTGCTCAGATCTGTCTTTGAATCTCTCTAGTAAACTTTAAAATTTCAGTTATTGTACTTTTCAGCTCCGGAATTACTTTTTGCTTTTTTTTAGGTTTTGTATCTATTTATATTTCTATTTTGTCCATATGTTATTTCCTTGACTTTCTCCACATATTTCTTTAGTTATTTGAGTATTTTTAAGACAATTGTTTAAAGTCTTTGTTTAATATATTTCCCATCATGTCTTTTTCAGGGACAGTTTCTTTGGATTTGTTTTTTTCCTTTAAATGGTCCACACTTTTTTGTTTATTTGTAATATTTTGTTGCTGTTGCAAACTAGATATCTAAATCTAATAATGTAGTAACTCTGGAAATCAAATTATCCTCCTTCTCCAGGATATTTTTTGTTATTGTTTTTATTATTATTTTTTGATTGTTGTAGGCTGTCCATATGCCAAGGATCAGTCTTAAGTCTTCTCATGTTTTTTTCTGAGCCTTTCCCTAGACATGTGCAGTCATGTTCTAATTTTCCCTGCATATACAGCTGTTTCAAATGTCCTAGTCTTTAATGTCTGGCACCCAAAAGGGAAGAAGAAAAAAATCAAGGAGGAAGGGAATAAGCCCTTTAAATTACTGAGAGTGACTTCAGCTTGTGGCGGATGGCTTGCAGCAATGCGGTGAGGTACATCAACAGAGCCACTATTTCTTATTCCCTCTGTGTTCACAAGCAGCAATCAGTGAGCAGAGATCAGATCCCTGGTATTTGTGGGGCAGGATCTTTTATGCTTATCCTGGCTCCCACAAGTTGTATGCAAATTGCTCCAAGAACATGTGCACCACTACCTGCTGCATAGCTGAGAGGTGGGAAATTTGTATCTGCTACCGTGCTAAGAGCTGAAATTTACCAAAAGTATCCACAATTTACTCTCTAAGCCTTCCTATGGAAGTTTCAAACCTTCAATAGACTCTAGAGATCCAAAATAGCAGGGGTCCCCAACCATCATGGCCTGTTAGGAACAGGGCTGCCCAGCAGGAGGTGAGTGGCCAATGAGCAAGCATTGTCACCTGTGCTCCACCTCCTGTCAGAGCAGCAGTGGTATTAGATTCATATGGGAGCTTGAACCCTATTGTGAACTGTGCATGAGAGGGATCTAGTTTGTGCATTCCTTATGATAATCTAATGCCTGATGATCTATCATTGTCTCCCATCACCCCCAGATGGAACAATCTAGTTGCTGAGAAACAGGCTCAGGGCTCCTACTTATTCAACATTGTAGTGAGCTGTCTACTTATTTCATTATATATTACAATGTAATAATAATAGAAATAAAGTGTACCATAAACATAATGTGATTCGGTTATCCTGAAACCATCCCCCACCCTGGTCTGTGGAAAAATTGCCTTCCATGAAGCCAGTTCCTGGTGCCAAAAAGATTGAGGACCACTGTCAAATAGTTAACATCAGCAGATTATGACAGTGCAATTGTTGGCTGGGTAGGAAGACAGATTCTGGGTGCTTTCTACTCTGCCATCTTCCCAGAATCCTCTGCTGATGGTCAATTAATTTCTGACTATGGTGCCAAAGCAAATCAATGGGGAAAGAAAAGTCTTATATAAATTATGTAAGGATAACTTGGTATCCACCTGTAAAAGAACAAAATTAAACTTTTATTTCAAACCACATGTGAAGACTAATTCAAAGTAAATAAAAAATTTAAATGTAATAGTCAAAATTATAAAACTCTAATAGAAAATGTAGGCATAAATCTTCATTAATTTGGATAAAGCAATGATTTCTTAAATAAGACACCAAGCTGTACAAGAATATGACAAAAGATAATTAATTGGACTTCATCAAAATTAAAAACATTTGTGTTTTAGAGATTATCATTAAGATAGTGAGGAGATAATCCATAGATGGAAAGAAAATATTTGCAAATCATATATCCGATAGAATCTAGTAGCATAGATATATAAAGAACTAACACAACTTAAATAAAAAAAGATAACCTAATTTAAATCTGGTCATAGCACTTGAATAGATATTTCTTCAAAGAAGATATACAAATGGTCAAAAAGCACATGAGAAGATGCTTAACATCATTAGGTTAATGAAAAATAAAACAATAACGAAGTTCAATTTTACACCTATGAATGTGGCTACATTAAAAATATAATAAGTCTTGATGAATATATGGATAAGTCGGAAGTCTTTGGAAAACAGTTGTATAGTTCCTAAAAAAAACTAAACAGTGAGGGACTATATAATCTAGCTCCTGGTATTTCACTTGTGGGTATGTACCTCTCCAAATGGTAAAAATTATGTAAAAATTATTGTACATGAATGTTCATAGCAGTAGTATTTATGGTAGCTGTATTGAAATGGAGACAGTACAAATAATGCACCCAAATAATGAACAGAGAAACAAATATATATACCTGTGCAATGGAATATTATTCAGGCATTCAAAAGAATAAAGTATGGGTACATGCCGTGGCATGTATAAATCTTGAAAACAGTGTGCTTGCTATGGGAAAGAAACCAAGCACAAAAGGTCATATAATGTACAAGTCTATTCATGTAAAATATCCAGAGTAGGCAAATCTATTGAGATAGAAAATAGACTAGTATTTGCTAGGGAATGAGAGAAACAGGGAAAAGAGAGACTGCTAAAGGGCATAGCGTTTCTTTTTAGGGTGATGAAAATGTCTCAGAATTAGAGAGTGGGGATGAAAACTTAGTGAATATACTAAAAACCACTGAATTCTACACTCCAAAAGGAAGAATTGTATGGTATGTAAGTTATATATCAACAGTACAATAATAATGAATAGGCACCACAGTAATGTGTTCAAAGCAAGACACTAACCATTTGCTACAACACCTGAAGTTCTGACTATTAATCAGAGTTAAAGACAAATGTTAAGATAGAAATGTTATCTAAAAGGAGTAAACCTTTCTTTAAATTAAATTACCAGTTTCCTGAGACAAATGAAAGATTTTGAGGATGAGGGAAAACTGAAGTTTCAGAGCCTGAGACAATATCTCCTATGGTGGGACACAGAAGTAAAAAACTCCGGGTCATCTATGAACAGCATAAAAACCCTGTCATCTTTTGGCAGTGAGAGAGATTAACTAAAGGATATAGGAGAAATTTGAAAAAAGAAAAACCGAAAGAATGGAAGAGAGTACACTAGAAAATCACATCAAAAGCTCAGACCTAACCCTGATCATAAATATAATCCTCATAAAGCTATTACATTTATATTTTAAGAGAAAATGGTTTTTAAAATATTCTTTTATATTGTATTCTCCTTTAAGTATTACAAACATCAGACAGTCCATTTAGTTGGACTCATTATAAGTTTATGTCCTCTAATATTCTCTCAGGTCCTGCAAACAGATCTTTAACCTTAGGTGTGTTAAAATGGTAGAATAATTACACAGGTACAAAAGGTAAGTTAAAAGAAATTCATCATAATGTTCAGTTCATGAAAAATTGTTTTGTCTCTACGTATAACACTCAGATGCTTATCAGGGGAAGCTTCAAGTGAAAATTTCCCTGGGCTGTTAATTCATCATGAGTTACACTAATTCATATCATACTCCTATGTCCAATATACAGTAGGAATATTATTTTAGAGTTACACTCTTACAAAGAAACATATACTTAGAGAAATGAACTTTTAAGTCATGTCTACAATGACTATAAGTTGTATGAAATTTTTTTATTGTATCCATGGGCTATCTTAATTAACATTCTGCAAAACGTAATACCAGGTCTTGGTATGAATATGCCCTTGGCATAGTCATAAAGACTATATTCTCCCAGCAAGGAGAATTAACCATTTTTGTTTCTTTTTTTTTTCAATAAGATTTTTTTTTTGGCTACATAGTCACAGCCTAACAGGGCAATCCTGTTGAACAATTAGTTAAGTCATCCCAAGGAAGGCAGCTGAATATTAGAGGAGGGAATATTTTACTTGAGTTCAAATAAGCCAGTATTTGTCGAACATACTAGCCCTTACCCCAATCTTAATTAAAAAAAAAAAAATCCCCACTCTACAGAAGCAGTCACCAAATATTTCCTTACACAAGCAATCACATCTATAATTTTCATGATAGGTACCTGTCCTCTGGACAATGAACAATAATAAACACTATTAATCAATTTTCATCCTTAATAATAATGGCATAGTAATAAAACTAGGAATAGCCCCCTTTCACTTCTGAGTCCCAGAGGTAACCCAAGGAACCTCTCTAATGTCTGGCATACTTCTCCTCACATGACAAAAACTAGCCCCTATCTTGATTATGTTTCAAATTTTCCCATCAACAAACACGAACATTCTCGTATCTATGACAATCCTATCCATTATAGTGGGTGGTTGAGAAGGACATAACCAAACATAACTGCGTAAAATCCTAGCTTATTCCTCAATCACTCACATAGGTTGAATAATAGCAGTACTAATCTATAACCCAAACATTACCATTCTAAACCTGATTATTTGCTTTACCTTAAAGTAAATAATTTTACTTACACTCAGCCTGAGTGTAAGCACCACAACCCTGCCACTACCTTACACCTGAAACAAATTAACATGGTTGACACGTATAATTCCACTAATTTTACTATCCCTAGGAGGTTTATCCCCATTAACAGGGTTCCTGCCTAAATAAATTATCATCCAAGAATTTACAAAAAGCAATAGCCTTATTACCCCGACCATTATAGCTACCATAACCCTACTCAACCAGTACTTTTGCATAAACCTAATTTATTCCAGCTCAGTGACACTATTCCCCACATGTAATAATATGAAAATAAAATGACAGGGGGCGGAGCAAGATGGCCGAATAGGAACAGCTCCAGTGTCCAACTCCCAGCGCGAGCGACACAGAAGACCGGTGATTTCTGCATTTTCAACTGAGGTACAGGGTTCATGTCACTGGGGAGTGCCGGATGATCGGTGCTGGTCAGCTGCTGCAGCCCGACCAGCGAGAGCTGAAGCAGGGCGAGGCATTGCCTCACCTGGGAAGCGCAAGGGGGAAGGGAATCCCTTTTCCTAGCCAGGGGAACTGAGACACACAACACCTGGAAAATCGGGTAACTCCCACCCCAATACTGCGCTTTAAGCAAACAGGCACACCAGGAGATCATATCCCACACCTGGCTGGGAGGGCCCCACACCCACGGAGCCTCCCTCATTGCTAGCACAGCAGTCTGTGATCTACCGGCAAGGCAGCAGCAAGTCTGGGGGAGGGGCGCCCGCCATTGCTGAGGCTTAAGTAGGTAACAAAACTGCTGGGAAGCTCGAACTGGGTGGAGCTCACAGCAGCTCAAGGAAACCTGCCTGTCTCTGTAGACTCCTTCTCTGGGGACAGGGCACAGTAAACAATAACAAACATAGCAGAAACCTCTGCAGACGCAAACGACTCTGTCTGACAGCTTTGAAGAGAGCAGTGGATCTCCCAACACGGAGGTTGAGATCTGACAAGGGACAGACTCCCTGCTCAAGTGGGTCCCTGACCCCTGAGTAGCCTAACTGGGAGACATCCCCCACTAGGGGCAGTCTGACACCCCACACCTCACAGGGTGGAGTACACCCCTGAGAGGAAGCTTCCAAAGCAAGAATCAGACAGGTACACTTGCTGTTCAGAAATATTCTATCTTCTGCAGCCTCTGCTGCTGATACCCAGGCAAACAGGGTCTGGAGTGGACCTCAAGCAATCTCCAACAGACCTACAGCTGAGGGTCCTGACTGTTAGAAGGAAAACTATCAAACAGGAAGGACACTTACACCAAAACCCCATCAGTACATCACCATCATCAAAGACGAGAGGCAGATAAAATGACAAAGATGGGGAAAAAGCAGGGCAGAAAAGCTGGAAATTCAAAAAATAAGAGCGCATCTCCCCCGGCAAAGGAGCGCAGCTCATCGCCAGCAACGGATCAAAGCTGGACAGAGAATGACTTTGACGAGATGAGAGAAGAAGGCTTCAGTCCATCAAATTTCTCAGAGCTAAAGGAGGAATTACGTACCCAGCGCAAAGAAACTAAAAATCTTGAAAAAAAAAGTGGAAGAATTGATGGCTAGAGTAATTAATGCAGAGAAGGTCCTAAACGAAATGAAAGAGATGAAAACCATGACACGAGAAATACGTGACAAATGCACAAGCTTCAGTAACCGACTCGATCAACTGGAAGAAAGAGTATCAGCGATTGAGGATCAAATGAATGAAATGAAGCGAGAAGAGAAACCAAAAGAAAAAAGAAGAAAAAGAAATGAACAAAGCCTGCAAGAAGTATGGGATTATGTAAAAAGACCAAATCTACGTCTGATTGGGGTGCCTGAAAGTGAGGGGGAAAATGGAACCAAGTTGGAAAACACTCTTAAGGATATCATCCAGGAGAACTTCCCCAACCTAGTAGGGCAGGCCAACATTCAAATCCAGGAAATACAGAGAATGCCACAAAGATACTCCTCGAGAAGAGCAACTCCAAGACACATAATTGCCAGATTCACCAAAGTTGAAATGAAGGAAAAAATCTTAAGGGCAGCCAGAGAGAAAGGTCGGGTTACCCACAAAGGGAAGCCCATCAGACTAACAGCAGATCTCTCGGCAGAAACTCTACAAGCCAGAAGAGAGTGGGGTACAATATTCAACATTCTTAAAGAAAAGAATTTTAAACCCAGAATTTCATATCCAGCCAAACTAAGTTTCATAAGTGAAGGAGAAATAAAATCCTTTACAGATAAGCAAATGCTTAGAGTTTTGTCACCACTAGGCCTGCCTTACAAGAGACCCTGAAGGAAGCACTAAACATGGAAAGGAACAACCGCTACCAGCCATTGCAAAAACATGCCAAAATGTAAAGACCATCGAGGCTAGGAAGAAACTGCATCAACTAACGAGCAAAATTACCAGTTAATATCATAATGGCAGGATCAAGTTCACACATAACAATCTTAACCTTAAATGTAAATGGACTAAATGCTCCAATTAAAAGACACAGACTGGCAAACTGGATAAAGAGTCAAAACCCATCAGTCTGCTGTTTTCAGGAGACCCATCTCACACGCAGAGACATACATAGGCTCAAAATAAAGGGATGGAGGAAGATTTACCAAGCAAATGGAGAACAAAAAAAAGCGGGGGTTGCAATACTAGTCTCTGATGAAACAGACTTTAAACCATCAAAGATCAAAAGAGACAAAGAAGGCCATTACATAATGGTAAAGGGATCAATTCAACAGGAAGAGCTAACTATCCTAAATATATATGCACCCAATACAGGAGCACCCAGATTCATAAAGCAAGTCCTTAGAGACTTACAAAGAGACTTAGACTCCCATACAATAATAATGGGAGACTTCAACACTCCACTGTCAACATTAGACAGATCAACGAGTCAGAAAGTTAACAAGGATATCCAGGAATTGAACTCATCTCTGCAGCAAGCAGACCTAATAGACATCTATAGAACTCTCCACCCCAAATCAACAGAATATACATTCTTCTCAGCACCACATCGTACTTACTCCAAAATTGACCACGTAATTGGAAGTAAAGCACTCCTCAGCAAATGTACAAGAACAGAAATTATAACAAACTGTCTCTCAGACCACAGTGCAATCAAACTAGAACTCAGGACTAAGAAACTCAATCAAAACCGCTCAACTACATGGAAACTGAACAACCTGCTCCTGAATGACTACTGGGTACATAATGAAATGAAGGCAGAAATAAAGATGTTCTTTGAAACCAATGAGAACAAAGATACAACATACCGGAATCTCTGGGACACATTTAAAGCAGTGTGTAGAGGGAAATTTATAGCACTAAATGCCCACAAGAGAAAGCAGGAAAGATCTAAAATTGACACTCTAACATCACAATTAAAAGAACTAGAGAAGCAAGAGCAAACACATTCAAAAGCTAGCAGAAGGCAAGAAATAACTAAGATCAGAGCAGAACTGAAGGAGATAGAGACACAAAAAACCCTCCAAAAAATCAATGAATCCAGGAGTTGGTTTTTTGAAAAGATCAACAAAATTGACAGACCACTAGCAAGACTAATAAAGAAGAAAAGAGAGAAGAATCAAATCGACACAATTTAAAATGATAAAGGGGATATCACCACCGACCCCACAGAACTACAGACTACCATCAGAGAATACTATAAACACCTCTACACAAATAAACTGGAAAATCTAGAAGAAATGGATAATTTCCTGGACACTTACACTCTTCCAAGACTAAACCAGGAAGAAGTTGAATCCCTGAATAGACCAATAGCAGGCTCTGAAATTGAGGCAATAATTAATAGCCTACCAACCAAAAAAAGTCCAGGACCAGATGGATTCACAGCTGAATTCTACCAGAGGTACAAGGAGGAGTTGGTACCATTCCTTCTGAAACTATTCCAATCAATAGAAAAAGAGGGAATCCTCCCTAACTCATTTTATGAGGCCAACATCATCCTGATACCAAAGCCTGGCAGAGACACAACAAAAAAAGAGAATTTTAGACCAATATCCCTGATGAACATCGATGCAAAAATCCTCAATAAAATACTGGCAAACCGGATTCAGCAACACATCAAAAAGCTTATCCACCATGATCAAGTGGGCTTCATCCCTGGGATGCAAGGCTGGTTCAACATTCGCAAATCAATAAACATAATCCAGCATATAAACAGAACCAAAGACAAGAACCACATGATTATCTCAATAGATGCAGAAAAGGCTTTTGACAAAATTCAACAGCCCTTCATGCTAAAAACGCTCAATAAATTCGGTATTGATGGAACGTACCTCAAAATAATAAGAGCTATTTATGACAAACCCACAGCCAATATCATACTGAATGGGCAAAAACTGGAAAAATTCCCTTTGAAAACTGGCACAAGACAGGGATGCCCTCTCTCACCACTCCTATTCAACATAGTGTTGGAAGTTCTGGCTAGGGCAATTAGGCAAGAGAAAGAAATCAAGGGTATTCAGTTAGGAAAAGAAGAAGTCAAACTGTCCCTGTTTGCAGATGACATGATTGTATATTTAGAAAACCCCATTGTCTCAGCCCAAAATCTCCTTAAGCTGATAAGCAACTTCAGCAAAGTCTCAGGATACAAAATTAATGTGCAAAAATCACAAGCATTCTTATACACCAGTAACAGACAAACAGCCAAATCAGGAATGAACTTCCATTCACAATTGCTTCAAAGAGAATAAAATACCTAGGAATCCAACTTACAAGGGATGTAAAGGACCTCTTCAAGGAGAACTACAAATCACTGCTCAGTGAAATAAAAGAGGACACAAACAAATGGAAGAACATACCATGCTCATGGATAGGAAGAATCAATATCGTGAAAATGGCCATACTGCCCAAGGTAATTTATAGATTCAATGCCATCCCCATCAAGCTACCAATGAGTTTCTTCACAGAATTGGAAAAAACTGCTTTAAAGTTCATATGGAACCAAAAAAGAGCCCTCGTCTCCAAGACAATCCTAAGTCAAAAGGACAAAGCTGGAGGCATCACACTACCTGACTTCAAACTATACTACAAGGCTACAGTAACCAAAACAGCATGGTACTGGTACCAAAACAGAGAGATAGACCAATGTAACAGAACAGAGTCCTCAGAAATAATACCACACATCTACAGCCATCTGATCTTTGACAAACTTGAGAGAAACAAGAAATGGGGAAAGGATTCCCTATTTAATAAATGGTGCTGGGAAAATTGGCTAGCCATAAGTAGAAAGCTGAAACTGGATCCTTTCCTTACTCCTTATATGAAAATTAATTCAAGATGGATTAGAGACTTAAATGTTAGACCTAATACCATAAAAATCCTAGAGGAAAACCTAGGTAGTATCATTCAGGACATAGGCATGGGCAAAGACTTCATGTCTAAAACACCAAAAGCAACAGCAGCAAAAGCCAAAATTGACAAATGGGATCTCATTAAACTAAAGAGCTTCTGCACAGCAAAAGAAACTACCATCAGAGTGAACAGGCAACCTACAGAATGGGAGAAAATTTTTGCAATCTACTCATCTGACAAAGGGCTAATATCCAGAACCTACAAAGAACTCAAACAAATTTACAAGAAAAAAACAAACAACCCTATCAAAAAGTGGGCAAAGGATATGAACAGACATTTCTCAAAAGAAGACATTCATACAGCCAACAGACACATGAAAAAATGCTCATCATCACTGGCCATCAGAGAAATGCAAATCAAAACCACAATGAGATACCATCTCACACCAGTTAGAATGGCGATCATTAAAAAGTCAGGAAACAACAGGTGCTGGAGAGGATGTGGAGAAATAGGAACACTTTTACACTGTTGGTGGGAGTGTAAACTAGTTCAACCATTATGGAAAACAGTATGGCGATTCCTCAAGGATCTAGAACTAGATGTACCATATAACCCAGCCATCCCATTACTGGGTATATACCCAAAGGATTATAAATTATGCTGCTGTAAAGACATATGCACACGTATGTTTATTGCAGCACTATTCACAATAGCAAAGACTTGGAATCAACCCAAATGTCCATCAGTGACAGATTGGATTAAGAAAATGTGGCACATATACACCATGGAATACTATGCAGCCATAAAAAAGGATGAGTTTGTGTCCTTTGTAGGGACATGGATGCAGCTGGAAACCATCATTCTCAGCAAACTATCACAAGAACAGAAAACCAAACACCGCATGTTCTCACTCATAGGTGGGAACTGAACAATGAGATCACTTGGACTCAGGAAGGGGAACATCACACACCGGGGCCTATCATGGGGAGGGGGGAGGGGGGAGGGATTGCATTGGGAGTTATACCTGATGTAAATGACGAGTTGATGGGTGCAGCACACCAACATGGCACAAGTATACATATGTAACAAACCTGCACGTTATGCACATGTACTCTACAACTTAAAGTATAATAATAATAAATAAATTTTTTAAAAAAATAAAATAAAATAAAATGACAATTCAAAAACACAAAACCCATACTACTCTTCCCCTGATCTGTCATGTGTTCTAATCTCCTCTTACCCATCTCTCCATTAATTTTAACTGTAACTTAGAAATTTCGGTTAAATAAGACCAAAGGCCTTCAAAGTCCTTAGTAAGTAAAGTACACTTAATTTCTGTAACAGACCTAAGGACTGCAAGACTCTATTCTGCATCAATTGAACGCAAATCCACCACTTTAATTAAGCTAAGTTCTTGCTAGGTTGATGGAATTCAAACCCACGAAAATTTAGTTAACAGCTAAACACCCTCATCAACAGGCTTCAATCTCCTTCTCCCGCCATTGTAGGAGAAAGGCGGGAGGAGCCCAGGCAGGATTGAAGCTGCTCCTTTGAATTTGCAATTCAACATGAGATATCACCTCAGGGCTAGTAAAAACGGCCTTGACCTCTGTCTTTAGATTTATAGTCTAATGCTTACTCAGCCATTTTACCTTTTTTCCCACTTATGTTCATCAATCGTTTTCAACTAACCACAAAGATTCTGGAACACTCTACCTGCTATTTGCTGCATGAGCGGGGATAGTAGGCACCGCCTTAAGCCTTCTCATCTGAGCAGAATTAGGCCAACCAGGAACTCTGCTAGGAGATGATCAAATCTACAATGTTATTGTTACCGCCCTCACATTCGTTATAATCTTTTTTATGGTAATACCAATCATGACTGGGGGTTTCGGCAACTGGCTAGAGCCTCTGGTAATTGGTGCACCCGATATGGCATTCCCCGAGATAATAATATGAGCTTCTGACTTCTCCCCCCATCTTTTCTACTCCTACTTGCTGCCTCAATAGTAGAAGCCAGCGCTGGAACCGGCTGAACAGTTTGTCCCCCTTTAGCAGGAAACCTAGCAGACGCAGGAGCCTCTGTGGCTCTGACCATCTTCTCCCTCAACTTGGCAGGTGTTTCTTCTATTTTAGGGGCCATTAACTTTATTTCCACAATTATTAACATAAAACCCCCAGCCTTACCTCAGTATCACACACCTCTTTTCGTCTGATGGGTCTTTATTAGGGCAGTCCTTCTACTCTTTCCCTCCCAGACCCAGCCGCCGGCGTTACTATACTATTAACTGTCCCTAACCTCAGCACTACTTTTTTTGACCCTGCTGGCAGTGTGACCCTATTTTGTACCAACATTTATTCTCATTCTTTGGTCACCCTGATGTCCACATCCTTACCCTACCAGGTTTTGGGATAATCTCTCACATCGTAACGTATTATTCTGGAAAAAAAGGAATCATTTGGATATGGGCATACTGTGAGCCATGATATCAATTGGTTTCTTAGGATTTACCATATGGGCTCACCATATATTTACAGTAGGAACAGACAGACACACGGGCATAATTCACCTCCACTACCGTAATTATTGCTATCCTACTGGCGTCAAGGTCTTTAGCTGATTAGCTATGCTGCACGGTGATTACATCAAATGATCTCCGAAATATTCTGAGCCCTAGGATTCGTTTTCCTTTTCACAGTGGGAGGTTTAACTGGCATACTAGCTAATACATCACATTGTCAAATAAGCCAATATTTAATATGGTACTATATATAAAAATGTCCCTGATATATACACAGCTTCCTCCTTCCTTCCTTCTTCCCTCTCTTCCCTCCCTCCCTCCCTTCTTTCCCTTCCTTCCTTCCTAACTTCCTAACTTTCGATTTTTTCTTCTTTTTTTTCTTTCTCCCTCTTTCCTTCCCTTTGTCTTTTTTTGTGTCCAACTACTTCCTAAGCCAGTCTTGTCACATTACTATTTAGAATACTTTGTTGGAAGTGTCATTGCCACTGTCTGTTTCCTAAGGAGACCTGGGCTATGATATAAAGATTCTTTAGAGTGCAGTTTCAAAGAGTAAAGCCATTCAGTAGAAGTTCTGCAATAACAGGAATGTTCTAAATATGCACTGTTGCAACTGGGGAACATTTGAAGTGAGGTTAGTGCAAACAATGGCCTGAAATATTTTTTATTTTACTTCATTTTAATCAACTAATTATTTACATATAGTTAGTGGCTACCATGTTGAACAGCATCTGTTTGAAATTTTCTTTTAACCTTAAATATTTAAGTCAATGCTATATATATATATATAAAATATATATATTTGCTCTCTCTATATATAGATATATACATCTATATATACTCTATATAGATATATATCTATATACTCTCTCTATATACTATAGTATATATAGTATATATATACACACACACACATACACTCTATCAACACTAAGGACTACTATAGTTGTGTTAAAAAGAGCAGAGGTGTAATTATTTAGAATATAAAAGTGAGTTCATTCAGGAGACAGCAGATGTGAACCTGCAGATAGGAATAAAATAAATTGCATAAGTTCTGTCTAGCCATTTAATTCCCTTTTGATTTGATAGTTAAACATTCTCCACTTGCAGACAAATTTAGATTATATGTGCTGCAGGTGGTCTTTATATTCCTGATCTGTGGAAGTTGAAAGTGGAACAAAATTCTGTGGATAACCTCAGAAAGGTTGAATGATGCCATTGAATGTGGCGGAATCCATGTAGATCTAGCTCCAACTTGAGGAGGGCCTGTCAAGGACAGCCCTAGATTGGGCAGATTGTCTCACCTCAGTCTGACAATTTAAATCCTTTGGAGCCTATCTTTGAACCAAAATGTTTTGAATACTGCTAGGAACCTTGCTAATGCAAAGACTGAGAAAACACATGCTGAGACCCTGCTGCCTGTTAACTATTTGGAAGTGTGTGGTTTTTTTTGTTTTGTCTTTTGCTTTTACAATGTATGCTGCAAAACAATGGTGAGAATTAGAGAGATTCTCTAGAAAAGATGAAAAACAGCAGGTGAATATCTAATCTCCACAGCAAGCTAAAGATCTTAATTATGAAGCTCCTCAAATCCTTAGACTAGACTACATATGTTATGGATTTGGGTAGACATCAACCGAGCTCTGTCCTTCTCTTCTTCCCTCCTTGCTTTTATTTGAATCAAAGCATTGTATTTCAAAATAGGACATTTGATCATTTTACTAATAACTGTTTTCTCTTGTTTTGTAATAGTCTCCCCCAAATAGTTTTAGCTATATTGAGAAAAATTTTTTCAACCTTGCAATTAATATAAAATTTCTTCTGAAACTTCTACCACACAGCACTCCAAACTGTGATTATTAATAAATAGAATCTGGCACCCAGTGGCACTGTGAAGACATGACTAATCCATCATCTCATCCAGAAGCATTGTGTGGCTGTATTGAGAAAATATATAGCTGCTGGCTATTAAAATACTCTCTGGAATTAAAAATAATCAATATTGTAAATTTTTTTACTCAATGTGCAGGCTTTATAACTGAATCCTATTCAATATAAAAGCTTCAGAAGGAACAAAAGTAAAATAAATAAACATTTTCTGAAGACCTTTTTTGTTTCAGACATCATTGTATATTGTATATTTGTATATTTAATTATATCTACAAACCATTAAATTGATATTATTAAGCACTTTAATGGATGAAAAAATAAGACTCAAAATAATTTATAAATGTGCTCTAAATCAAGAAGCTCTTCAGTACCAGAGTTAGAATAAGTGCCTATGTGTAGCTCTATGGGTCGACAGTAAGTGTTGAACAGAAAAGGGTGAGTTCAGTTGCTGATAAATTTGCCTATGGCCAGGTATTTCTGTAGCTACTTAACTAACTGGGCCCTTTCCAGCTGCTCTGATTTCTCTCGTCACAGTCCTATAGTGGCCTCTGGATCATTCCTCTGGACCCAAGGTGAGCAATATTATTAGTCATTGTTCTATTGGTGTATTAACACCAACATCCAATTGACACATCATTCACTGTAATCCAAAAGAAGAAAGGAAATTTTCTCCAAACAAAAATGCTACTTGAATATGGTAAAAATACTAAATACAGTTTCAAATACTGAGAACAAAACAAATGGTATAACATTTTATTGGTATTTACCTAGCTTTCTAGAAATGCATTCAAAAAAGAATATAGGAAAATCTTAAAAAAATAGTTTCAAGATCCAAACTGCCATTCAGATTTCTTTAAGCCTATCATCCCTTTTTTAAATAATCATATATAACCTTTATCATCTTTTGTTTGGTTTCTATAAGCTGAAATAGAACTTAAAATACTACCTTACTTGCCTTACAATTGTATCTAGTTTCGACTATTAGAATGTGGGCCTCTAGAAGACAGGAAACATATATTTAATATATTGTATTTCTCAAAGTACTTAGATATGTACTCACAAGAATTCAATACAGTAATTGATTAAAGTTCATATTTTTAATTCAAATAAGTATTTTATGAGACCCAAATAACTGTTTAGGACTCTAATAAGTGATAAGTTGATCATAAGCCACAATATCCACATATTTACTGAGCTGGGGGTAAATATTTGTAATATACTATCAAAGATACCCATATAGTTTAGAAAATGAATATAATCACTTTAGACTTTCCATTGCAGTAGAACTCTTGATCTGGCATCAACATTTTGAAGCATAGGAAGGTAATGTAAAAATTGTTTTATAAGAGGACAGGGTACAAAACTGAATTTGTGTTTATTTTTTTTAAATGAAGATCTCATATGAGATAATCAAATTGTACCATTCTTAAAGTGAACTGATTTGTGTTCCCCCTTAGAGGGATAAAAAAAATTAAGGAGTAACTGCTGCATAATGATGAATTATTTGCTCTGGGTTCTTCTTAACTGAATTACCTGATTTTCTTTTCTTCTCATGCTGTAGCACATTTAACCCAAGTCACTGGGAGGAGAGTCCAACAGGACTAAATTAGGATATATTAATATACTGTAATGTGTATTACATAATATACATAATATATCTGTATATTTGTATGTATATATCTGTGTGTATGTGCATGTGTGTATGTATCTCGCCATCTTTTTTTTAGAAGTTGAAGTTTTTTTTCACTTGCCTTTATTTTCCATAATTTTTTATCTTTTTCTGCTGAAATATAGCATTAATTTAAATAGATTAGAAATGCTCAGTGATATGTTAAACAGTTTGATGACTATTGATAACAGACTGAGGACTGGTGGATTTCTTTTCTATTGGCCACCACTTAGTGTTTTAGTGGTAATACATTGAATCACGCAATAAAATCAATATAAAATAAATAAAAATAATTATATTACTAGTTTAGCCACCTGAAATATTTGAAGAATAAATTATGTAATACCTAAAATTGCATAGTTGATTGACATTTTACTCTTCAAAAGTAAAATACTCATTACTTATTGATGTGTAACAAATCATCAAAATGCAGTGGTTTGAAACAATAACAACCATTTATAATCACTCACAGTTTGGTGAATTAGGAATTCAGTAGTGGCTCAACTGGTGGTGGTGCCTCAATGTCTATTGGCCTGCAGTTATCAGAAGACTTGACTGGAGCTATAGGACCTACTTCCAATGTGGCTTATTCCAGGACCAGCAAGTTGGTGCTGGCTATTGGCTGAGAACCACAGTTTCTTTTCGTATAGATCTCTCCACAGGCCTATTTGGGTATTATCTTGACATGATGGCTTTTTCCCCCTAGAACAAGTGATCCAAGAGACCAAGGCAGTAGTTGTAATGCCTTTTAGGACCTAGTCTTGGAAATCATACATCATCCGTTCCACTGCATTCTGTTGGCCATTCAGGAAAAATCCTGTTTTAAACAGGGAGGACAAAGAGACCAGGAGAAATTACTGAGGGTCATAACGGAGGGTAGTTACAACAGTGAAACAGTTCTTTGATTTTTTATGGCAAACTCTCTAAAACGTGTTGTTCATGTTCCTGCCATAGAAAGTGTTATG
Organism: Macaca mulatta; assembly: GCF_049350105.2. NCBI lineage: Eukaryota > Metazoa > Chordata > Mammalia > Primates > Cercopithecidae > Macaca > Macaca mulatta. The sequence continues at coordinate 111,537,042 of NC_133420.1, read as the reverse complement.
CTTCCAAAAAAGTAACCTTTCTTTTTCATGAGGTCAAGATACAATGAACATTGAAGATACAGAACATATCGTACTGTAGAACAATGAAGATTTCAGAGATAACTGAGGTATGAAGGGACAAGTGGTCCTTCGTGGAACAGTCAAAAGAGGTATGCTCTTTAATCGATATGCCTTTGTTATATGGCCTTAATATCAGGAGGGTGTTTAAGTGTGCCCTTTCACTAAACATCCCCAAATTATATTTCTGTTTTTATTAGCAAATTTTCTTCTCCTTTCCCCAGTGGCAATTTTTGTTCTTTAATGTCACTTTATATGAATATCAGTGGTTCCATATCTTGCCACTTCTGTTGTTTCTATTTCTGTTTGCACTGCTAGCAGTTACTTTTCTAGAGTTTCTACTTTTGCTTCTCTTTACATGTCACTTAAACCAGGAATATGCAGGAATTAAAATTTTCAACTCTAGTTCTGGGTAATACCTTCTTAACTGCGTAGTCAAATGCTAAGTTTTGTCATCTTTATTTTTATTATTATAAAATTATTTTTCATTTGCATAAAACATCAATTAGTTTTCATTTGCACAAAACAATTTAAAGTTAGAAGTATATTGCATAACCATTATGTTAAAGAAGCTTAACCTTCAAGGTGCTGTAAGAAAACAACTTAATTCTACTCCTTCCTTTCCCACTGGCACTACCTGTTCAAATCAACTTTGTAGGGCCAATTACCACCTTTAGATGAGCCCCAGGCATGACTTCTGTGGTTACTCTCAGATAATGAAAAATATCATCCAGTATCTTTGAGTCACCAACTACAGGTATAATGCCCTTCCACAATAATGACCAACTCTGAATTCATTTAAAATGAAAGATTCCCTTCTCTATCAACTCAATGTAACACCAGGTAGGAATTTTACAATAGGAAAAAAAGGACCATATGATTCACTTCTTTCCTATTTCCCTAGCTGGTACTTCTCTCCTCTCCAGCTTGTCAAAAGGTTTTTCCTTGGGGTCATAGAACAAGAAGTAAGAGGCAGTAAGAGGTAGCAAATGTCTTCCTGATTTGTACTCTTCTGATCTGGTGCCAGGTTACCCTTAGCTAGGCTTTGTTTAAACTTAACTCTTCCCTTTCTGGTACTTTGGTGGGTTCGTGGGTTACCTTCCTTCACTGGTATGACAGACCAGGTAATAGTCAAAGATGTCCACATCCTGATCTGTAGAACCTTGGAATAGGTTATAAAACATGGCACAACTCATTTTGCAGATGTAATTAAATTAAGGATCTTGAGATGGAGAGATTATCCTGGATTTTCTCGGTGGGCCCAGTGTCATCCCAAGGATTTATATAAGAAGACAAGAGAAGAAAGTCCCAAACACAGAAGCTTGTGTGACTATAGGAAAAAGACAGAGAAAAATGCGAGGATGCTATGCTGCTGGTGTTAAAGATGAAAGAAGCCACAGTCAAGGAATGAAGGTGACTGTTCAGAGCTGCAAAAGGCAAAGAAAGAGATTATATTCCTGGAGACCCCAGAAGGAACACATCTTGACCACAACTTGATTTTAGACTTTTGACCTCCAGAACTGCAAAAGAAAACAAAAATGTGTGTTATTTTAAGCCACTAAAATTGTGGTAACTTGTTACAGCAGTAATAGGAAATGAACACAACTGAGAATCCCCGAACTGCAATTGCTCTGATGCAGATGAATAAATATCCAGATTTCTGAGGATTCCTGCCTTGGCCCTTGAGCAAGCTTTACTACACCATCATGCTCTTTTTACTAAGGCCTCCTAACCTTTTGAGGTGGCCCACTTGTGTAAGATTTAAAACAATACTAAGGAGACTGTCTAGTTTTATACCCACCCAAAACACAGGCCCACTGCAGATGGAAGTGAAGTGACTTCTTACCTACAATTTTCTACTCTGTTTCCACAGCCTGATTCAGCGACCCCCTTGTCCTTCACCCTTTCTCCAATGTGGGTCTCTCACTAGTCCACTGTGTCCCCCAAGCACTACAGAACTTGCATCAGAGTATCCCTTATCAGATCAAAGGTAAAAATAAGGAAATTATCTCCCTTCCATCACTGACAGCTTCCAACAAAGTTGTGGAATTTAGTTAAATCATAACTTCTGTCTCAGTCTCTTCAGTCTCAACTTAAAAGAAAATATTTACAATACCTGTTTTTAGTATGTGTGATCTAGTCCCTCACTTTGGAATATTAAAATCCTTGCCAACTCTTTTCTTGGCAATATAACTGAAACTGAGACATAAAGAGTTGCATTGTTACGTTCTGTTCTGATTATTAAGTCATCTGTATGGGATCAGCTTACAAGAAAACCAAAGAAAGCAAAATAACTCATAAAACAAACAAATAACAAACAATTTCATTCCCTCCCCCACAAAACTAAAAAGCAGTCTTTTGTCTCTATCTCTATCCTGAGATTATTATTCTTTTTAAATATACAATTCTAAAATAAGTCAGTGATCTGATTTTCCAAACCACATTATATTGGTGTGGCAAGTAAAATGAGCAGGTCTGACCATCAGGGATATATAAAAGGATGAGAAATAGCAGCCTGTTACAGTTTCTCTGTAGAAGGGAAGGCATTTTTAAAAAGTAAGCAAACACAAAAATAATAAGAGCTACTGTGACATTAGCATCATAATGATGACACTGAGTGACATTCATAATGATGGTCATAATGATGACATGGAGTCACGTTCAAGAAAAAAAAAATCAAATGCTATAGCTCAACTTTACAAACACAAGAGGCTATAGATTTTATTTTAGAAAGAAAAACACAATAAAAATGTCCAAAACTAAAATGTGCAAAATCTTATAGTTTATATCATTTCTTTTTTAATCCTTCATGAACCTATTTGCCACCACGTGGGGTGAGGCAGTAGCAACACGAATAGTTAACAATTATTGAATGATTTATCTATGTGTCAGGAAAAGATACAAATACTATACATATATGATTTCATTCATTCCTGACCACAACCCTTTTGAGGAAGTTGGGGCTTAGAAAGATTGAGTAACTTGGCAAACCTCATGACTAATAAGTGGTAGGGACCAAAATCAAAATTAAAGAGGCAGACTTTAAATTTCTATAACCACAATACAGTACCACCACCCAGGTAGTAGAAATAATGTAATGTGTATTATTATGCGCCCTTTCAAAGGGAGAATCCTGAAGTGTGTAGACAGTAAGTACTTTGCCCCAGGTCATATGACCAGTATACCAGAACAGGAATCAAGGCATTTTGACTTCTGGTTCACTTTTTATCTCACTATACATGTCTCTTTGACCTATATGAAGAATGCCCTATTCCTTAATCCTTGAGATACATGAAATTCTTTTATAATTCTAGCAGGATAATATATTTATTAATTAACCAGAATATTTTTCCCTTAATTTCTACTACACCATGACACTTTCTTACTTAAGGCTATGTGACATTTCATTGCATCAAAAGAGGATTTATTCACAAGAAAACTAGAGAAGAGTCAGATCCTTTGCTTTCATTTTCAAGAGCAGTAGTCCAACTATAAAATAATAATAATGAAAACATTTTAAACTGTTGATCAGCAAGGATCAGTTTTTCTTGCTCCTTGGAAACTAAATAAAGGTATCAGAGTTCAAGGAGTCATGGAGGAGAGAGATGTGGAAAGGAAGGAACTGGACCAGGCAGAGGACTAGGAGTCCTAGAATTAGGGGATCCCACATGGATGTCAAGTGAACAGGAGCAGAGCCTGCTCAAGGAATCACCCAGCTCCTAAAGAGCAAGAAGCTCTCTCTGTCAGTATCACCGGCAGGCCAGCACTTTGAAGTCCAATGTCCACGTAAGAAAGCCCAGTAAGTCATCAATATCAAAGAGCTGTAATGGTTATCCTTCCCATTGTGGTCCACAGGGGATGATGAGAACAGCTTGCACATCTCTTATTGATTAATAGGGGTGATGCCTAAGTTGGGAGACTCTGCTCAGGCCCCGGTCAACAACCCCTCATGCCTAAATCCCACTTAAAATGGCTTATGACACTAAATGCCCTTTCCTCAATGCTCCCCACCAAAGGCACAGAATGTGCCCAGGACACCTTGAAAGATGGTGGCCATGTGGAACAGATATGCAGCTTCACCCCACCTGAATCCCCTCCCACGCACATTAAAACCCTAGACTGATGTGAAGCTGAATGGACTCAATCTCAGCTTTTCTTTGAAAGCCCACTAGTAACGAAACATAAAAATACCCTAACTTGACTTGTTTCCTTGGCATGCTTTATGTGTACTCTTCTCTTTTAAATTGCTACATCTTAAAGGGTAAGTAGTATAGCTTTATAGCTTTTTGTTTTCATTTGTCTCACATTATTTGTAATATAAGTTTAGAGATAATCAGGAGCTCACTGGATATTTCTGTGACTGGCAGCTTGATTAGGGGACGATTCTGGAATCTATAAAAATGTGCTGACTGTTACGCACATCTCCCCATCTTCTCTCTGTGACCACAACATTTAAATAAATTAAAAATCTCAACCACTAAAACAGAAATCCATAAGAAGACTACTTTGACTGAATTGCTAATGCTTGAGAGTGAGGATTATCCTCTGGGTCCCTAATTCCAAAGCATCTGGTGGTCCAGGTAGAGGAAATGACCATCACCCCAACCAGGTAGTAATTACCAAGCATCGTCTTCAGTAGAATGTATGTTGTCTGTCTTTCCTTTTCCCTTGGTTTTATAGCCAGCTCCTCTTCATTCGTTCACCTTTCTTTTTTTAATAGAAAAGGAAAGGCACTTTTAAAATTATTGTTCTAAAGGCTTCTATCTCAGGGTTTTTGTTTTGCTTTTTAATCTTGCTTTTCATCTTTTACAAAGCAATTGGGATTATGTTTTGTACCAACTTGACAAGAATGACATGACTCTTGCTTTAATCGCAGTAAGCTGGAGAATGTCACCTGATGTGCGGGAGGCTGGAGACAGTTAATGTAAACAGTCATGCAGCTAATAAAATCCAGTTTAATTCACTTTTTAAACACCCTCCCACTAAATTCCAAATCAGTCTCTATGCTTTATTTATCTACTCTGACTCCAAATTGTTCTGTTAGCTTCCAGACCTAGAAGGAGAGCAGTCACAGAGCTTTCGTGCTGCTGGAAGGCTACCCTCATAAGACATCATGCTAACAGTTCACATTTTTGAATTTTAAAGCTTTGTAGAAATTTTCAAAATGAATTAAGGAATTGGTTACAGGAACACCAATTCCAATAGAAGTTAAATTCTTAGACGGGATGAAAATAGTCTGGAGTCACCTTTCCAGCTATACTGCATCTGGTTTTCAGCTCTCCTACAACAAGCACATAAAAATGGGTTTAGAATCTCTGGGAACAAGTTCTTCCATGCATATAATGATGTTTTGGGTACATGAAACTTGATTAAAAGACTCTGGGCAAATTCAGCACTTCTTAAAAATCAGTTAGAAGGATATATGACCATCCTGCTTCTTATAGGTTTATTTATATTGGGGGAAAACAAAAACAATGAATAATGCAATTACCAAGATACTGACTGAAGCAGCTGTAGTGTCCATTTTTGCCATCCAATTAAATTTACAATAAAGTGTTTAAGACATATTTGCAGGGAAAGTTGATGTTTACATAACAATGGCCAAGCTGGTTGCCAATAAAACCAACATTTCTCTTTATGTTTAAATTTGAGGGCAGAGAATATTGATGCAGAAAGAGATGCAGTAAAGAGTCATAGAAAGCCATAGAAGAAATAATCCTGTATCAGAATAGACAGGCCATTGTTTTAGATATTACATTTTAAGGTAACATTCTAGGTAGTTGCTGGATCTGTTGGCTATTTTAATTCTTCGGATTTGAAAGGTTCCTTCTCACTATTATTTTTCTGATGCTTGTTCTGGGCACCAGACATCTTTCATACTCTGGAAGGTGCCCGGGAGAACTCTGGAGCCAATTACATCATTGTGCTCCCAGGAGTGTCACAACATAAACTTCCATTTGCAAATGAGGCCACAGAGTCACTAAGAGGTCAAATGACATATTTAGTCTTCATGGAGCATCTCAGCCAAGTTTACCTTTACACAGAAGCCCACATTATCACACTTAAAGCTTTACTCAAGCCCAGAACTCTAAAACTAAACATAAATTACCCATAATTCACAAAGATTTCGTGGAATTCACTAGGGTTACTAATGGAATACTTGCAAAGAATTCAGCAATTTGTTCTGTAAGAAAATATAAATGTATATGGACATGAGAGATTTATTAGTATATCTAATTATTTTATCATTATTCCAGAATGAGGTGTTATATAAAGATGACTTCCAAGCTTCAAAATTTTGTTTTTATTTGAATTATTCTGAGAACATTTTTTTTCTCGAATTAAAATCTTTTACCTCTTTAAACAGATGGCATTAACATAATTCAATTTTATCTTAGTGACTCAAGGTCATTATTATGAGAATCCACAGTCATTCTGCAAGGGGAAATAAAGTGGACTAAATTTCTTAGTTAAAAACAGTCAGTGTTTATTTTAAAATTATTTCATTTAATATCTAAGGGAAATGTGGATTTCAGTAAGTTATTGAAATTAAAGTTAACAACCAGTAGATTTCAAAATAAGATTATCTCTTCAAAAATATTAGGGAAAAAACTTATATAGCATAAAAAGAGAAAAATGCCATGGAAGCATAAGAACTCAATTAAAAACAACATTTGTGTATTATTGCTTACAAAATAAATATATATGGTTAATTTTTTTGTACATGTAATTAACCAAATAAATGCAAATGGTTAAATTTCTGTGTTAATTCAATGACCCTTACATAGAGCCAAAAGGAAAATTCAGATTTTTGCTGTATTGTAAAACAGATTAAACATTTCAATATAAGTGTCCAGGAAATATTTTTAAAATATGTAATTTACTAGAATTTGACAAGAATTTCATGTTATTTTCATTAACTATAATGGTTTAAATTTAAAATAACCACAGATCTCATGCATAACTGATAGAGTATCATGAGTATATAAAAATCTCTTGTAAGTTAATGTTAAGAGGACAAACAACCTAACTAAAAAATGGAAAAGGGAAAAACAGATTTTACAGAAGAGAAAACACTTTTTGTTACTAAATATCTGGATAAATGCTCAACCTCATCTGTAATTAAGAAAATGCAATCAGGAATATTATGAGATATAATTTTATATTAATTTGAATGGAAAAATTATGAACTCTAATATTCTAAGGGATGGATTAGATATAGATTGGTGGCATTTGTTCAGGTTTGTTACCTGAATAAAGATAGAGTCACTTTGGGGAACAGCTGGAGTATCTAAATTTAACTATTCATATACCCCAAGCTTCAAAATTTTTCTTCTAGTTATATACCCAAGAGAAATTCTTACAAATGCCTTTGAGGAAATATGCATATCGGTGGTCGAGGCAATAGTGTTCACAATTAAAAAGACTTGGACACAAAGTCCCCTTGGCTACATAAATTGTGCACCTTCTATTATACAAAGGAATATTATTTACACTACTCGAAATAATTTAATACTGCAAACACAGGAATAACCTTACAAATAAAATACTGAGTTTAAAAAGTACTAAAATATTTCAAGCAATATGATACTCATTAGGAAAGCCATTATTTAAGAGAGAAAGAGGATAATCAATACATCAGGCAAATAGTAAACTTAAATTGAGAGAGACAGGGGGTGGATACTGTAAAACCATATAAATTGGTATAAGGTATTGTCAGTGTCTATGTTGGGTGATAACTTTACTGACTTTCATTTCAATCTCCCCCACCCCAATTTTAGATTTTCTCAAGCTAACATATTGAATTAAAAATCTCTGCTTGGTGAATCACTGTCAGTGCATTTGGTCTATCCCACTTTATATTCCTTTAGCCCTAATCCCATGCCTTAAGATCAATTACTATATCTGTTTCCACTTTATTGTAATGTAACAGTCATATATTTCCATGAAAATGGTCTGTGGCAACAAATACTTGGTCATCCAAAGCCTTGCCACCTGAAAACATAGGTGTCTACAAGCAATCATTTTAGTGACTGTTTTACCACTGCAAGCCATGGGCAACCAGTGTCTCCTCCACAAATTGAATCAATGTGTTTAAATTTAATCAGTTTGGAGAACTAATTGCAAGTAAATCAGAACTAATTAAGAGAACCCATGCTTAACTTTCTTTACTCCTGGAATCATTTCCTTTTCACTGAATAAAATCATTGCCCTTTCCATGATGGAAGGGGTCCATGAATAATGCTTATATCATATTGACAGCTCAACATTGGTACTTGTTTTCAGAAGAAAGCATGGATTTACTAAAAAATCCTATACGTTGGTGCCATGATTCTGCTATTAGGTCTTACAAGAGACTCTATAAACCATCTCTGTTTATCAGAGACAACCTTGTATACTATTGGATCTTCTGAGTCATATAAGACTCATGTAGAAGAGCAGCTTGGACTTGCTGCAGAACTTTCTCTTGCCCTGGTATTCTTCAAATCTGGCAGCCATATGTGTTATTCAGTACATGAGTCATATTAGCAGAGAAAAATGTATAAAATGTATTTTAAATAAAAAACTCATAAAGCATTGTGCTTCCTTTATAGTGATAGGCAGGCAAGGTACTCAACTTGTCTTTTCCATTGAAGAGAATATTGTGATATGCTTTAGACTACAGAAGTCCACAAACTTCATTTGAAGATAAGTTCTTAAATTTTCCTAGGGTATATCTCTGACTTGCTTATGTCTTACTATGGCAGTAAAGGCAGTAAAGCACCTGATGTTGCTTATTAATCATGTCCAAAGATCCTAATGTCAAAAATACAGTGAACAGTGTGACATTCTAATGCCAAGATGATCAAGACAATTGTAGACTAGGATTATAGTATAGCAGAGGGCAGAATAATTAACACAGCCCTGAGGCAAGACTCTGAAGGTGTGATATTGACCATGTCAAGCTAAAGTAATCTGCTTATTATGGCTCGTGTGAATTGGTACAGAAGGCAAAGCAATCTCCAGATCAATTATCTGCATTCCAGATTCCAGGGAACTGGGGTGACTTACTTCAGGAAATATGCCACACCTGGAATAGCACCTATAGTTGGAGTCATTATGTAATTAAGATCGTGATAATTCAAGATCAATTTACCCTCCACACAAGAAGAACCAGGATAAATGAGTAGGTGAATTTTTTGTCTTTGGTGGTATTAGTAAATTCTGCAAATCCCCCAGTTATGTGATATTGCTTAAGGTTCACCAATTTGGTAAGGAGGGGAAGTACCAAGGACTTCCCACTTGGTACCACTATAGCAGTTGAGTGAGGAATTCTTCCCATTGTCAAATCTGTCTATTTGAATATTCAGGAACTGAGAAGGTAATCACAAATTCGTTCAATGAACTTATTGGGCCAACTCTGATTCAAATTTGGGACAATTCCCTATTTATCACATGATCTCCATTAGCTCCTACTTTGACCAATAAACTACAGTGGCTTTTTTGGGTTCTCAGTGATGAATGTTAATTAAGACAAATGAAGTCTTATAACCCATCCGTTCTCGTTATTTTATTTTCCATAGTGCAAAGTCACTGTACGGTTGTAAGTCCTTTTGAAGGAAGGCCTGATGTAAGAGTTACAATACATACAATATAGGCTTATAGCAGCATATCAATTCCTCTACTCAAGAAGATTGTATTAGTCTGTTCTCACACTGCTGTAAGATAGTACCCAAGACTGGGTAATTTATAAAAAAAAAAGTTTAATCGACTCACAATTCTGCATGACTGGGAAGGCCTCAGGAAACTTACAATCATCACAGAAGAGGAAGCAAACACCTTCTACACAAGGCGGCAGGGGACAGAAGAAAAGCAAAGGGGAAAGAGCCCCTTTTGAAACCATCAGATCTCATGGGAACTCACTCACTGTCATGAGAACAGCATGGGGGAAGCCGTCCCCATGATCTAATCACCCCCCTCCCTCAACACGTGGGGATTACAATTCAAGAGGAGATTTGGGTGGGCAAAGGGAGCCTAACCATATCAAGGATCTAGCCTTCTCTTCAAACAAGGGGTTCTAGATATTTGGACTTGCTTAAGTCTGGAAACTTGGAGAGAGCCTGTAATTCTTAATTGAGATGACTCAAATTAGATTTCTAGTCTCCAGTCCTGGAGTTCTACCTGTTTTGTAGATCAAGTAAGATTTTTGTACACTTCCTAATTACTTCATTCCTAAGGTCACCATGATATTTAGGATAAAACATTTTAATGAACCCTTTGTTGTTACTGCCCATTCTTGAAGTTTAATGCTTTTAGTTGGTCTCTTTACTCCAGGAATACATTTTCCTTTCTGAAATCAGTGTAATCACTAAAATAATAAGCAGGTTAATCATGCCTGCCATCATTTTAATTTTTTTTTCTTACCAAGGCAATATTGCATGAAAAAGTAATTAAAATAATATTTGTCAGAAAAGAAGGAACACAGTGATCACTTTCACTATTTTTCACTATAGAACTTACCATTTTTAAAATATGCTATTTAATTTTCTTACATATATGTTTTAGGGTTTGTATCCCCCCCAACAATCTAATGATTCTCTTCAATATGATAGACATTTTTATCTGTTTTTCTGCATTGCTATATTTCCAGTGATAAAAACAGTGCTAAGCATTAATAATAACATACTTGAAAATTGCTGAAAGAAAAAAAAATAAATGCATTGTTATATATCCACAGAAATCAAATAGAATTAATAAAAAATATTAAAGTGAATTGTTTTTGAAAAGTTACTGGGTGGGTATAGTAGAAATATTACAGTATATTTTGAAAAGAATAATAAGGGGCTGAAAATCCTATTACTAGCCCCAGGGGAAACTAGGATGGTGATTTGACTAAAAAGTTCAAGGGGCAGGTAATAGAACTTTGTAGAAATTGGTACATTTGGTAGAAAGTGGTTAGATTTGCACATGTTTTGAACTTATAACTGAAACATTTTAAAGGTAGAACTCATAGAATGTATATGAAATAGTGAAAATGGCTTTGGCTAATGTATTGATTATCAGCAGCATTTGACCTTGCTGGTTATCCCATTTCCTATGTGACACCATATTAGCTTAGCTTTCTGGACACTACTCTCTCATGTGCTTTACTTGCTGTATTCTCCTTTTCTTTTGGACCTCTTAATTTTGGCATGCTCAAGGATAAGCCCTTGGATATCTTCTCTTTATCTTCACTCAATCTTAAGGAGTGTCATCGAGGCTTACAGATTTGAATATCATCCATACACTGATCTCCAGATTCCTCAGTGTTCACTCCTGTCCACTCTCCTGAACTCAGACTTACATATCCAGTGCTAACTTGACATTTCTACTTGGATATCTAATAGGCATCTGAATCTCAAACTTTACATGTTAAAATCAATTTTTTGATTTTGCCTCCAGCTTCAATAAACAAAAATATGCTCATCACTCCATTTTTCTTTTCTTATTTTCTCTATTTTTTTTTTTTTTTTTTGAGACAGGTTCTCACCCTGTCACTCAGGCTGGAGTGCAGTGGCATGACCTCGGCTCATTGCAACCACTGCCTCCCAGGCTCAATTGATCCTCCCACCTTAGTCCCCCGAGTAGCTGGAACTACAAGCACGTGGCACCATGCCTGAATAATTTTTGCGAGGTGATCTCATCATGTGGCCCAGGCTGGTCTCAAACCTACAGGCTCAAGTGATCTGTCCACCTCAGCCTCCCAAAGTGCTGGGATTACAGGCATGAGCCACCACACCCAGCCTCCAATTTTTAATGTTATTATTACTCATCCAGTTGTTTAAGTCAACAAGGGAAAAGGAAGAATAATAATATTTATCCTGATTTGATCACCACATACTGTGTATATGTATCAAAATGTTACATGTACCCCATAAATATGTACAATTATCATGTATCAATTTAAAAAATAAAATAATTTTAAAAGTGAAAAAAGAAAAGGAGGAATAAAGATGGAGACACCCTTAGCACTATCTCTTGATTAGACAACCATTCCTATTCTACCTTTCCACTCCTCTCCATTGTGTTTTATTCAAAGAGTCAGAGTGACTTTTTAAGACACAAATTGGATTATGTCTCAACTGTTCAAAATTTCTCAATGGAATCTCATCAATTTTAGGAATTTTAACATATTCTCAGAAATTAGAACATGATTTATTACATAGGAGACCCTGGCAAGTGGAATAATGCCCTCCAAAGATGTCCTCATCTCAATCCCCAGAAACTGTGGATATGTACCAAGGCAAGAGGGTCAAAATCAGGAAAGAAGATGTGACGAGGGAAACACGGGTCCTCATTAAACAGAGAGGTTTGAGAACATAATGCTTTTGACTTGAAGATTGAGGAAGGGGCCACAAGCCAAGGAATGCAAGGGGTTTCCAGAAGCTAGAGTAGTCTAGGAGACAGATTTTCCCCTAGATTCTCCAGAAGGAATAGAGACCTGCCAACAGCTTGTCTTAACCCCAGTGAGACCATGTTAGACATGTGATCTACAGAACTGTGAGAGAATAAGTTTCTGTTGCATTAAGCTACCAAGTTTATGGTAACTTGTTTTATCAGCAATAGTAAGGTAATACAGAATTGCCTAATAAATATTGCAAAGTGATTAAACTAGATTCTAGTTGAACAAAAGTACTGGAATTGAAGTCATAGAACTAGGGTTTACTCTCAGCTCTGCCCCTTTCACTAAATGATTTTGGAAAAACCCTGGCATTTCTGTAAATTGGAGATCATGTCTCATCTTCTCATATCTCAGAATTATCAGTTGGTATATTAGTTTCCTATTCCTGCTGTAAAATATCACCACAATCTTAGTGGCTCAAGACAACATAAATTTATTTTCTTACAGTTCTGGAGGTCAGATATTCAAACTGTTCTCACTGAATTAAAATCAAGAAACTGGCAGGGCTATGCGCCTTTTGGGGGATCCAGGGAAGATTTTGCTTCCTTGCTTTTTCCAGCTTCTAGAGACCACCCGAATTCCTTGGCTCAGGGCTTCTTCCTCCATCTCCAAAGCCAGTAGTCTAGCATTTTCAAATCACTCTGCTTCCATCATCACTTATCTTTTCGGATTCGGACTCTTCCTGCCTCTGTTGATAAAAACCACTGTAATTGCATTGGGCCCACCAAAATCATCCCCGATAACTTTCCCATCTCAAGATCTTTAACTTGATCACAGCTGCAAAATTCATTTTGCCACACAAGGTATCAGATTAACTGGCTTTGGGGGTTAGGTTGTAGACATCTCTGTGGGGGAGCGTGGTCTGTCTACCACAGTAGGTAAAGTTAAATAACCTATTAAAAATATCATAAAGCTGCAAAAGCATGAGGCAAAACTAGAATAAAGTATCCTTAGAAAAGAAGATTCCAATTTGGTTCACATTGTAAGAAAAGACATTGAAAAGTTCAGTTTGTAAAACTAAACTCTTACTTTTATGTTTATCTTTATAGTATAAAAAGATCCCTTTTAATTGGTCAGTCTCTTCTTCATTTCATTGAATTGAGTCCTTCTTTTAATCATTCACTTTTATCACAAAACACAAAAAGAAGTTATATGCTTCCATGAACAAAAGAATTACCTAATTAAAAAACAAAATTTAAAAACTAATAACTGTATCATATGCTCTGGGGAGGCAAAGTCACCTATAATGATTGCTGATGGATACTGTACCAGTCTTATTCTCTGCCAGATGATCATTTAAATTTCAGTGAAAAATATGACCTCTGTTAGTAATATCAATATTATAGAGTATTTGAGGATAGTTTCCAGTGACATCTCATCCAGGGACCATTTTCTAATTATGTAACATTTTCCTAGAGGTATACAGTCAAAGAATGGTGAGATTAAACTTCTTGAATCATACCTATACATCATTAATTGGACAACCAAATTGCCAAAATTCACCCATCTTTGTGAAAAAAGTAAGCGATCCTTATGCATGTTTTCACTGAAGCTTCACCAGTTAATACAGAGAATCTTTTCACATATAATTATACAATCACCACATTGGAGATATATCACAGTCCAATGCTTGTCAAATATTTGAATCTCCTTTCTCATCACCAAAACTCATGAACAGTTTTAGGTCAGGTAGGAGAGTGATAATTAAACATTTCTGAAGCATCGTTACCCAAGCGTGTGGAAATTTCTTAGGTTCAGTGAGTGGAAGAATATTTTTTATTGATTCAAATGCACCAAGCCAGATGCAATTACATATTCTGAATGTTTTTCAATTCTTGGTGCTAGTCAGAGTAATTACTGAGCAAAGTAAAGAGTTGCCCTCTTATTTCAGTAGAGAAAGCCAAGAAGTTTCTGACTCACCAACAAAACTTTACCAAAGGCTTTAAAAATGTTTAGTTATCAAAAATTAGTTCCACAATTTATGTTTAGTCATAAATTTTAAGTCACAAATTTAAAATATTTAGTCACAAGTTTTTTTCTTTTATCTAAATATTGTTTTCTTTATGCTCAGATAATATACTCCTTAAAATGAATCGCCAGAGGAAAAAAAATACTTAAAATATGGCCAGAAGCTACGCTCTCTACCCAAATCCCAAATTTCTGCAAAGCATCTCATGAAAAATAATTTAAAAAAAAAACTAGCAGAGTATACAGTCAATCTTTCTAAATTACTAGTTCACTCCTTCCTTTAGGTTGGGGAAGGCTAAAAAATGTTTGACATTATGGTTTTCTTTCATGTTATGGGTGCTTGCATTGGAATAAAAAATTAAAGTACTTCTTATCAAAATTATAACTAGACAAGGTAAAAGTATCAAGAAACATGAAATATTTGAAAATATTTCTCTGGAATGAACCATATAAGAAAAATCTTTACATGGGCATAGAAGGTTAAATAAACTAAATGTCATTTCTCAAGATTGATACAAATGAGACTAGCATTTTAATGTGCACAGGAAGAGAGGGATGGGGAAGTGAAAAGGGGTGCGATATGAAAGCCATTCCTTGAGATGTTTCAATTGGATTCTTGTCCCTCCTCCCTAAAAAAGAGAAAACCACATATTCAAAATGGACACCCTCTCAGAAATGATAATCATATTGCAATCTGGGTTGCCTCATGATCTGCTGGTTTCCAATGAGCCCTGTTCTTAATATGATGGTACCTTTCTCTGATAAATATCTCGCTGAGAAATAAAAGAAGGAGTCATCTGTTAAACCGATTTTACAGCACAGAGGGATCTCAAGAGAGCTCATATCTGGAAAGAAAAGATTGAAGAATTGAATGTCACTAATAGAAAAGATCTCAGAAATTTGAAGATAAATTATTTGGTCCTGAGCCTACCTGCATGTCTACCCACCCTTCATTCTCCCTTTCCCACCCCTTCCCTCCCCTCTCTTTCCCCTCTCTTCCTTCTATGAAGCAGATACACTATTAGAATAATATTTCAAAAAACGTACTAGTCCTCTTCTGGATTGAAATCAATATTCCTCACCTAATTTAAAGGTGCAAATGAATTTAAGTTATTCTTAAAATGAAAACTTTTTTGAAAATTCTTTATAAAAGGATTCTTCCTTGAAATTGGATTTCAATGATCATTAACTCACTTGCAGCAGCAACCTCCAAATTACTTGCAAAATAAATTTAAATGATTGAGATTACTATGGTGTCTACTTGCTGGAGAAATGTAATCATGAAGTTTGGTCATTTCTATGCTGTGTGTTATTGGAAGCTCTGGAGTTACCACAAAGATATTTCCAGGCACAGAAATGAGGGAGCTCCAAGTTTCCCCAGTGATGTCAAATTAGCAGCTCTATTTTATTTGTTACCTACATTGGACTTCCACGTCAGAGTTTACATGAAGAAATGATTCTCTATCTCTAAGCATTTCAAAAAACACAAAGTACACTTGTTTTTCTAGAAAAGAAAAGTAGAAAATTCAAAGAAATGACTTTCTCAAAGATCTGGCATTTGTTTCTAATTACAAAAGGATCTAGATATTTTGGGGGAGCTTGCAAATATAAAGATACATCTCATTATTTTCTTTATGAGACCAGTATACATCACAGTTTTTCCACCTCTTGAACTAGTCACCACTGGATAAAGGAACTATAAGTGTTTTCACCTCTACTAACCCTTATGTGATCATTTTTAAATGATTATCAGGTAAAGCTAGACCATCCTGATGAAAATACCTTAAAAGCCAAACATTGCTGCAATAAAAATGAACTTAATCAGTAGTTCTTACCATTTTTCCTCCCCTGACATCTAAGAGATAAATTCAGATTAATGATCAGACAGGATTTCAACATCATGACCAACTGCTATAGACAGAGCAGAGGTGACTCTTCTTGGAGAGGAGTAGTGTATTCTCTGAAAATCATGGGGCTTGGCCAAGTGCAGCGGCTTATGACTGTAATCCTAGCACTTTGGGAGGCTGAGGCTGGAGGATCACTTCAGCCCAGGAGTTTGTGGCCAGCCTGGGCAATGCAGTGAGATCTCTGAGACTTAGTCTTTTCTAATAGGTAAATAATAATAATTAGCCAGGTGTGGTGGTGGCCCACCTGCAGTCCTAGCTACTCTAGAGACTCATATGGGAGGATGGCTTGAGCACAGGAGCTTCAGGCTGCAGAGAGCTGTTCGTGCCACTGCACTCCAGCCTGGGTGACAGAGACAGACTCTGTTTCAAAAAAAAAAAAAGAAGAAGAAGAAGAGGAGGAGGAGGAAGAGAAAGAGGAAGAGGAAGGAAGGAGGAGGAGGAGGAGGAAAGGAAAGAAGAAAAGAAAATCATTGGATTTGGCTTTTGAAATTTGACAGTTTCACATGTATATTGAAAATGAACAGGAGAGACCATAACCAGTCACACACCAACAATGATTTTAGGCAATTATGCTGATAATTTAAGCAAGTAACTCACTGTCTCAATTATTTGGATATTGCAAACATCTTTTTAAAACTTGAAATGCTTGTATTACTTCCTTGATTTTTCATTCTTGGCAATACTATACATGAAATGAATACCCTGTAAGTAATTAAATTTCTCACCTTTCAAAGGTTTTTAGTGGTTCCCAAGTAGCTTCCCAACTCAATCACGAAAGTGTTCTTATGTTTTCCTCAAGACAAATTACTGCATTGGTGTTAAAGGACATCTCTCCCAACCTCAAAGACCCTTGCATGTCAGTACTTAAGGCAGGCTTTTGTACCTCCTACAAGTCTTCCCCACTGCAAACAGTCTAATTTGAAACCAAAATGTTTAGTTTCCTAGAATGGGCCATTAGTTAACAAGTCCTGAGGACGCTGTGCATCCTCTCAAGCTTTTGTCTGGCAGTGTTGTTTGTAATGTTCTTTTGGGGGAAACTTAAAGCACAGTTGAAAAGGCGTAATTCAGAAATATATTGTTATTCTTTCCAAGGACATTTTCTTTTATTTTATCCATGGTAATAAAACAACATAAATGCGTTTGCAGAAGTCTTTTCCCAAAGGTATTGTTCCCTGTTTGGATCTTTTGCATCAAAGACAAACAAACACACACACACACACACACTTGTTCTATTTCAGAAACTGCTGTTTCAGAAGAAGCTCATACTGGAGTTTGTCCTATCTTATACCCTTTTACTTTTCTTCAGTTTTTGTATTATCTTTAATATGTATTTACAGGCAAATCAAGACTTCTTACCTAATTTTTCTTTTTAAATTGAAAAAACAACGGGGTGAACTTAAAGCTTAGCAAAGAGGAAAACTACCTCAGATACCATTCTACTAACACACCTATCTGATTTTTCCGTTCTACACTTGTCCCACTTGCACATTTGATATTTATTGTCATAATCACAGAAGAAATGCAAGGTAGTACTCTGTCTTTTTTTTTTATCATCTGATAACTTACATTTCCCATCTCCTATAATTATTGCCTCACCATCTACATAATATAATCTAAATGGGTGTACTATAATTTGTTTAGCCATTTCCTTATTATCAGACATTTAGAAAGGGAGAGATTATTCTCTTCCTCATTTGAATTTTAATTTACCGTAAATTCGCAAATGTAAATTTTTTTGAGCCAAATGACAAAACATTTTTTACTCTTGATAAATACAGGTGTATTAAAACACAAAATAATTGTACCAAATTCAACTGACACCAACAAATTGAGAGTAATCTGACTTTACCATATTTATTGTATTTAAATTAAAATTTAAGTGCATATGATATATAAATACATTTCATAGATATATAATGAGATATCTTTTAACTTAAATTTTATAATTTTCAAAAGATGCTTCTTTTTACATAATTGATGAGGTTGAAAGAAAGGAGATATTGATTACCTGCTTCATATTGAGTTTTTCTTAAATTAATCTTAAATGCCCAACTCATTTTTATCTACTATTTTAAAGTTGCTCTGTGACGAACAAACTAAAACATTTCAAATTCATTTTTACTTACTATTTCAATGTCATTCAGCAAAACTCAACTAGAAAATTTTATTTTCCGCTGTTTGTGAAGTAGGGATAAGCCAGAACACATGGTTTTGGCAATGTCTCCCAATTGTGAGAAACAGACAAATTCAAGTTGCCTCAGATCATGGAGTTTACTGTAAGTGTAAAAAGTCCCTAAGAAAGAGTTAATCCCCACTGTAGCCCCATCATTTGTCTTTACAGAATGACATCCTAGTCTGTTTTCTGTTGCTTATAACAGAATACCTGAAACTGGGTAACTTATAAAGAAACAAAATTTATTCCTTACAGTTGTGGAGACTTGGGAGTTCAAGATCGACGGGGCTCATCTGGTGAGAGCCTTCTTCCTAGTGGGGACTCTGCAGGGCTCTGAGGTGGTGCAGGACTTCACATGGCAAATGGGCTGAGTGTGTTACCTCAGGTCTCTCTTATTTCTCCTGAAAGGCTACCAGTCCCACTCCAATTAAAATGCATTGATCCATTAGTCCATTAATGAATTAATTCATTCTTGAGGGCAGAGTCTTTCGACCTAATCACCTCTTCAAGGCCCAACCTTTCAATACCGCCACATTAGGGATTACGTTTCAACACGAGTTCAGAGGGGCAAACATTCAAACTGTAGCAAATGATAACATCCTAAATCACTGTCTAATAATGCACAAACAGGAACTCTAGTTGTGGTTCCTCAGAAGTAGTCATCTTGATAAACCAACATTCACATGATCCGGTTTCTATTTGTCTTATTTCCTTTTTAAGAAATAAGACAAGATCTCTTTCTTAGAGAACTTGTAGGGAAATAAGATAAATAGGAGTTTTTATTTCCTCGTATTGCTGATGGTAACTTTCTTTTCGTATATACTATTTCCCTATCTTTGGTTATGCAAGGCTTCTGCTGACTCTGCTTTATTTACTGTGTTTCTTTTTTTTGTTTGCTTTTTATACTTTAAGTTCTAGGGTACATGTGCACAACCTGCAGGTTTGTTACATAGGTATACATGTGCCATGATAGTTCACTGCATCCATTAACTCGTGATTTACATTACGTATTTCTCCCAATGCTATCCCTCCCCCTACTCCCCACCCCGTGACAAGCCCTGGTGTGTAATGTTCCCTGACCTGTGTTGAAGTGTTCTCATTATTCAATTCACACCAATGAGTGAGAACATGTGGTGTTTTGTTTTCTGTCCTTGTGATAGTTTGCTCAGAATGATGGTTTCCAGCTTCATCCATGTCCCTGCAAAGGACATGAACTCATCCTTTTTTATGGCTGCATAGTATTCCCTGGTGTATATGTGCCACATTTTCTTAATCCAGTCTATCACTGATGGACATTTGGGTTGGTTCCAAGTCTTGCTATTGTGAATGGTGCTGCAATAAATGTATGTGCATCTATCTCTATAGTAACATGATTTATAATCCTTTGGGTATATTCCCAGTAATGGGATGACTGGGGCAAATGGTATTTCTACTTCTAGATCCTTGAGGAATCACCACACTGTCTTCCACAATGATTGAATGAATACATTTACACTCCCACCAACAGTGTAAATGTATTCCTATTTCTCCACATCCTCTCCAGCATCTGTTGTTTCCTGACTTTTTAATGATCACCATTCTAACTGGTGCGAGATGGTATCTTATTGTGGTTTTGATTTGCATTTCTCTCATGGCCAGTGATGATGAGCATTTTTTCATGTGTCTGTTGGCTGCATAAATGTCTTCTTTTGAGAAGTGTCTGTTCATATCCTTTGTCCACTTTTTGATGGGCTTGTTTTTTTTCTTGTAAATTTGTTTAAGTTCTTTGTAGATTCTGGATATTAGCCCTTTGTCAGATGGGTAGATTCCAAAAATTTTCTCCCATTCTGTAGGTTGCCTGTTCACTCTGATGATAGTTTCTTTTGCTGTGCAGAAGCTCTTTAATTAGATCCCATTTGTCTATTTTGGCTTTTGTTGCCATTGCTTTTGGTGTTTTAGTCATGAAGTCCTTGCCCATGCCTATGTCCTGAATGGTATTGCTTAGGTTTTCTTCTAGGGTTTTTATGGTTTGAGGTCTAACATTTAAGTCTTTAATCCATCTTGAATTAATTTTTGTATAAGTTGTAAGGAAGGGATCCAGTTTCAGCTTTCTACATATGGCTAGCCAGTTTTCCCAGCACCATTTATTAAATAGGGAATCCTTTCCCCATTTCTTGTTTTTGTCAGGTTTGTCAAAGATCAGATGGTTGTAGATGTGTGGTGTTATTTCTGAGGGCTCTTTTCTGTTCCATTGATCTATATCTCTGTTTTGGTACCATATCATGCTGTTTTGGTTACTGTAGCCTTGTAGCATAGTTTGAAGTCGGGTAGTATGATGCCTCCAGCTTTGTTCTTTTTGCTTAGGATTGTCTTGGCAATGCAGGCTCTTTTTTGATTCCATATGAACTTTAAAGAAGTTTTTTCCAATTCTGTGAAGAAAGTCATTGGTAGCTTGATGGAGATGGCACTGAATCTATAAATTACCTTGGGCAGTATGGCCATTTTCACGATATTGATTCTTCCTATCCATGAGCATGGAATGTTCTTTCATTTGTTTGTGTCCTATTTTATTTTGTTGAGCAGTGATTTGTAGTTCTCCTTGAAGAGGTCCTTTACATCCCTTGTAAGTTGGATTCCTAGGTATTTTATTCTATTTGTAGCAATTGTGAATGGGAGTTAACTCATGATTTGGCTCTCTGTTTGTCTGTTATTGATTTACAGGAATACTTGTGATTTTTGCATGTTGATTTTGTATCCTTCACCTTTGCTGAAGTTGCTTATCAGCTTAAGGAGATTTATGGCTGAGACGATGTGGTTTTCTAAATATACAATCATGTCATCTGCAAACAGGGACAATTTGACTTCCTCTTTTCCTAACGGAATATCCTTTATTTCTTTATCTTTACTGATTGCCCTGGCCAGAACTTCCAACTCTATGTTGAATAGGAGTGGTGAGAGAGGGCATCCCTCAATAAAATACTGGCAAACCGAATCCGGCAGCACATCAAAAAACTTATCCACCAAGATCAAGTTGGCTTCATCCCTGGGATGCAAGGCTGGTTCAGCATATGTAAATCAATAAATGTAATCCATGACATAAACAGAACCAATGACAAAAAACACATGATTATCTCAATAGATGCAGAAAAGGCCTTCAACAAAATTCAACAGTCTTTCATGCTAAAAACTCTCAATAAACTAGGTATTGACGGAACATATCTCAAAATAATGAGAGCTATTTATGACAAACCCACAGCCAATGTCGTACTGAAGCGTTCCCTTTGAAAACACCTTTATTGAGATATAATTCACATGCCATGAAATTCACTCATGTGAAATGTAACATTCAACTTAAGCAAAATGGTATTATTAACTAGAAAATTCAAAAGAACTGTTTTCTTTTCATATTCCCAACCAAGCAATCACATATCTCCCTCTCTCTCTTTCCATTTACTTGATTTTCCTCCTCCTTTCTCGTCTCCTCACTGTCTTTCTCTCTGTCTTTATGTTTGTCAACATTCCCTTCCTTTTTTCTTCAACGTTTAAGTTCAGAGGTACATGTGCAGGTTGTGTAGATTTCTTACGTAGGTAAACGTGTGCCATGGTGGTTTGCTGCACAGATCATCCCATCATCTAGGATTAAACCCAACATCCATTAGATATTCTTCCTGATGCTCTCCCTCCCCACATCCCCACCCCAACAGGCCGCAGTGTGTGTTGTTCCCTGCCTTTTGTCCATGCACTCTGATCACTCAGCTCCCACTTACGAGTGAGAACATGCTGTGTTTGGTTTTCTGTTCCTGCATTAATTTTCTAAGGATAATGGCTTCCAACTCTATCCACGTCCCTGCAAAGAACATGATCTCATTCCTTTCTATGGCTGCATAGTATTCCATAGTATATTTGTACCACATTTCGTTTATTCAGTCTATCATTGATGGCCACTTATGTTGAGTCCATGTCTTTGCTATTGTGTATAGTTCTGCAATGAACATATGCATGCATGTATCTTTAAATAAAATAATTTATATTCCTTTGGGTATATACCCCATGATGGGATTGCTGGCTCAAATGGTATTTCTGCCTCTAGGTCTTTGATGAATTACCGCACCGTCTTCCAGAATGGTTGGACTTGGACTAATTTACACTCCCACCAACAGTGTAAAAGCATCCATTTTCTCTGCAATCTCACCAGCATACGTTGTTTTTTTGGCCTTTTGAAAGTAGCCATTCTGATTGGTGTGAGATGTTACCTCATTGTGGTTTTGATTTGCATTTGTCTAATGATCAGTGATGTTAAACTTTTTTTTCATGTTTTTTGGCCACACGTATGTCTTCATTTGAGAAGACTCAGCTCATGTCCTTTCCTCACTTTTTAATGGGGTTGTTTTTTCTTGTAAATTTGTTTAAGTTCCATGTAGACTCTGGATATTAGACCTTTGTCAGATAGATAGATAGATTGCAAAATTTTTCTCCCATTTTTAGGCTGCCTATTCACTCTGATGATAGTGTCTTTTGCTGTGCAGAATATCTTTAATTAGATCCCATTTGTCAATTTTTGCTTTTGTTGCAATTGCTCTTGGTGTTTTACTCATGAAATCTTTGCCCATGCTGAGGTCCTGAATGATATTGCCTAGATTTTCTTCTAGGATTTTTATAACATTAAAGTCTTTAATCCATCTTGAGTTATTTTTTGTATAAGGTGTAAGGAAGGTGATATGGTTGACTGTGTCTGCACCAAAATCTCAACTTGAATTGTATCTCCCAGAATTCCCATGTGTTGTGCAAGGGTCCCAGGGGAAGGTAAGAGAATCATGGGTGCTGGTCTTTCTCATGCTATTTTCATGCTAGTGAATAAGTCTCATGAAATCTGATGGGTTTATCAGGGTTGCCGCTTTGGCATCTTCCTCATTTTCTCTTGCTGCTGCCATATAAGAAGTGCCTTTTGCCTCCCGCCATGATTCTAAAGCCTCTCTAGCCATGTGGAACTGTACTTCCGATTAAACCTTTTTTTCTTCCCAGTCTCGGGCATGTCTTTATCAACAGCATGAAAATGAACCCATACAGTAAATTGGTACCAGTAGAGTGGGATGTTGTTGAAAAGATACCTGAAAATGTGGATGTGACTTTGGAACTGGGTAACAGGCAGAGGTTGGAACAGTTTGGAGGGCTCAGAAGACAGAAAAATGTTGGAAAGTTTGGAACCTCCTAGAGACCTGAGGATTTTTGCATCGATGTTCATCAGGGATATTGGTCTAAAATTCTCTTTTTTGTTGTGTCTCTGCCAGGCTTTGGTATCAGGATGATGCTGGCCTCATACAATGAGTTAGGGAAGATTCCCTCTTTTTCTATTGATTGGAATAGTTTCAGAAGGAATGGTACCAGCTCCTCTTTGTACCTCTGGTAGAATTTGGCTGTGAATCCGTCTGGTCCTGGACTTTTTTTAATTGGTAGGCTATTAATTATTGCCTCAATTTCAGAACTTGTTATTGGTCTATTCAGGGATTCTTCCTCATTTTTCTTGCTGCCACCATGAAAGAAGTGCCTTTCACCTCCCACCATGATTCTAAGACCTCTCCAACTATGTGGAACTCTAAGTCCAATTAAACCTTTTTTTCTTCCCAGTCTGGGGTATGTCTTTATCAGCAGCATGAAAAGAACTAATACAGTAAATTGGTACCAGTAGAGTGGGGTGTTGCTGAAAAGATACCTGAAAATGTGGACATGACTTTGGAACTGGGTAACAGGTAGTGGTTGGAACAGTTTGGAGGGCTCAGCAGAAGACAGGAAAATGTCAGAAAATTTGGAACCTCCTAGAGACTTGTTGAATAGCTTTGACAAAAATGCTGATAGTGATATAAACAATAAGGTCCAGGTTGAGGTGATCTCAGATGGAGATGAAGAATTTGTTGGGACCTGGAGTAAAGGTGATTCTCGTTATGTTTTAGTGAAGAGACTGGCAGCACTTTGCCCCTGCCCTAGAGATTTGTGGAACTTTGAACTCGAGATGATTTGGGGTACCTGGTATGGAAGAAATTTCTAAGCAGCAAAGCATTCAAAAGGTGAGTTGGGTGCTGTTAAAAGCATTCCATTTTAAAAGGGAAACAGAGGACAAAAGTTCAGAAAATTTGCAGCCTGATGATGCAATAGAAAAGAAAAAAGCTTTTTTTTTTTTTTTAGGAGAAATTCAAGCTGGCTGCAGAAGTTTACATAAGTAGCAAGAAGTCTAATGTTAATCCCCAAGACCGTGCAGAAAATGTCTCCAGGCCATGTCAGGGACCTTCACTGCAGCCTCTCCCATCACAGGTTCAGAGGCACAGAAAGAAAAAGTGGTTTCGTGGGCTGGACTCAGGGTACCCATGCTGTGTGCAGCCTAGGGACTTGGTGTCTTGTGTCCCAGCCACTCCAGCTGTGGCTGAAAGAGGCCAATATAGAGCTCAGGCTGTGGCTTCAGAGGGTGGAAGCCCCAAGCCTTGGCAGCTTCCATGTGGTGTTGAGCCTGTGGTTGCACAGAAGTCAACAATTGGGGTTTGGCAACCTCTGCCTAGATTTCAGAAGATACATGGAAACTCCTGGATGATCACCCAAGAGTTTATTGCAAGGATGGGGCCCTCATTGAGAACCACTGGTAGGGTCATGAGGAAGGAAAATGTGTAGTTGGAGCTGCCACACAGAGTCCCTACTGGGAACACTGCCTAATGGAGCTGTGAGAAGAGGGCTACCATATTCCAGACCCAGGTGGATCCACCAACAGCTTGCACTGTGAACCTGGAAAAGCAACAGACACTCAATGCCAGCCCATGAAAGTAGCCAGGAGGAAGGCTGAACTCTGCAAAGCCACAGGGGTGGAGCTACCCGAGACCATGGGAACGCGCTTCTTGCATCAGCATAACCTGGATGTGAGAGATGGAGTCAAAGGAAATCATTTTGGAGCTTTAAAATTTGACTGCCTTGCTGGATTTCGGACTTGCATGGGTCCTGTAACCCCTTTGTTTTGGCCAATTTCTCCCATCTGAAATGGCTATATTTACCCAATACCTGTACCTTCATTGTATCTAGAAACTAACTAGCTCGCTTTTGATTTTGCAGGCTCAGAGGTGGAAGGAATTTGCCTTGTCTCAGATGAGACTTTGGACTGTGGACTTTCGGCTTAATGCTGAAATAAGACTGTGGGGACTGTTGGGAAGGCATGATTGGTTTGAAATGTGAGGACATAAGATTTGGAGGGGTCTGGGGTGGAATGATATGGTTTGGCTGTGTCCCCACCCAAATCTCAACTTTAATTGTATCACCCAAAATTCCCACCTGTTGTAGAAGGAACCCAGGGGAAGGTCATTGAATCGTGGGGAGCTGTCTTTATTCTCATGATAGTGAGTAAGTCTCACGAGACCTGATGGGTTTATAAGGGGTTTCTGCTTTTGCATCTTCCTTATTTTCTCTTGCTGCTGCCATGTAAGAAGTGCCTTTCACCTCTTGCCATGGTTCTTAGCCTCCCCAGCACCATGTGGAACTGTAAGTTCAATTAAACCTCTTTTTCTTCTCAGTCTCAGTTACGTCTTTATCAGCAGTGTGAAAACAAACTAATACAGAAGAAGTACAGTTTCAATTTCCTGCATATGGCTAGCCAGCATTCCCAGCATTGTTTATTAAACAGGAAGTCCTTTCCCCATCACTAATTTTTGTCAAGTTGTCAAATATCAGATGATTGTAGGTGTGCAGTCTTATTTCTGAATTCTCTATTCTGTTTCATTTGGTCTATATGCCTTTTCTACTATTAGTATCATGCTGTTTTGGTTACTGTAGCCTTGTAGTATAGTTTGAAGTTGGGTAGCATGATGCCTCCAGCTTTGTTCTTTTTGCTTAGGATTGTCTTGGCTATTCAGATACTTTTTTGGTTCCATATAAATTTTAATTTTTTTTCTAATGCTTTGAAGAATGTTAATGGTAGTTTAATGGAAATAGCATTGGACCTATTAATTATTTTGGGCAGTGTGGCCATTTTCATGACATTCATTCTTCCTATCCATAAGCATGGAATGTTTCTTCATTTGTTTCTGTCTTTTCTGAGTTGAGAATTGGTTTGTAGTTCCTTTTGAAGAGGTCCTTCACTTCCCTTGTTAGCTGTATTCCAAGATATTTTATGCTTTTTGTAGCAATTGTGAATGGAAGTTAATTCATGATTTGGTTCTCTGCTTGTCTATTGTTGGTATATAGGGATGCTAGGCATTTTTGCACATTGATTTTGTATCCAGAGACTTTGCTGAAGTTTCTTATCAGCTTAAGAAGCTTCTGAACTGAGATGATAGGGTTTTCTAGATAGAGGGTCACGTCATCTGCAAACAAAGATAATTTGACTTCCTCAGTTCCTATTTAAATACCCTTTATTTCTTTTTCTTGCCTGATAGCCCTGGCCAGAACTTGCAATACTGTGTTGAATAGGAGTGGTGAGAAAGGGCATCCTTGTCTTGTGCTGGTTTTCAAGGGGAATGTTTCCAGCTTTGCTCATTCAGTATGATATTGGCTATGGGTCTGTCATATGTGGCTCTTGTTACTTTGAGTTATGTTCCTTCCATATCTAGTTTATTGATAGTTTTTTAACATGAAGGGATGTTGCATTTTATTGATGGCGTTTTCTGCATCAATTGAGATAATCATGTGGTTTTTGTCTTTAGTTCTGTTTATGTGATGAACCACATTTATTGATTTGTGTATGTTGAACGAACCTGGCATCCTGGGGATGAAGCCAACTTGATCATGTTGGATAAGCTTTTTGATATACTGCTGGATTCAGTTTGCTAGTATTTTACTGAGGATTTTTTCATCAATGTTTATCATGGATATTAGCCTGAAGTTTTCTTTTTTTGTTGTATCCCTGCCTGGTTTTGGTATCAGGATGATGCTGAACTCATAGAATGTGTTGGGAAGGAGTCCCTCCTTTTCAGTTTTTTGGAATAGTTTTGGTAGAAATGGCATCAGCTCTTTTTTGTACCTCTGGTAGAATTCAGGTGTGAATCCATTTGGTCCTGGTGTTTTTTATGAGGCTATTCATTACTGCCTCTATTTCAGAACTCTTTATTGTTCTATTCAGGGATTCAGTTTTTTCCTGGTTCACTCTTGGAAGGGTGTATGCATCCAGGAATTGAGCCATTTCTTCTAGATTTTCTAGTTTATGTGCATAATGGCATTTATAGTATTCTCTGATAGTTGTTTGTATTTCTGTGGGGTCCGTGGTGATATTTCCATCATCACTTCTGATTGTGTTTTTATGATTCTTTTCTCTTTTTTTCTACGAAGTGATTTATCCTATTAATTTTTTCAGAAAAACAGCTCCTGGATTTATTGATTTTTGAAGGTCTTTTTGTGTCTCTGTCTCCTTCAGTTCAGCCCAGATCCTGGTTATTTCTTGTCTTCTGCTACCTTTGAGGTTTTTTTCCTCTTGGTTCTCTAGTTCTTTCAGTTGAGATGTTAGTTTGTTAACTTGAGATTGAAAGGAGCTGGGCACATTCCTCAGCCCCGGGCTCAAAACTCCCTGAGCCTAGCACAAACACATCCCATCCTCCCATCCCACCACCATATATCTCTCAAACTCCCTGGGCCCAGTACAAACACCACCTGGAAAGTCTCCGATAAGGAGACAGCCGTTCAAGGTTACTGAAAGTGCAGGAGCCAAAAGAATTTCTTTGTTCCCCTACAACTTTCGGGCTATAAAAAGCAAACGCTCGCATTGTTCGGGGCCCTCTTGTATACTGTGTAAAGGAGGGACCAAGTTCGAACTTGTAGTAAAGATCCTTGCCGCTTGGCTTTGACTCTGGACTCTGGTGGTCTTCTTTGGGGAACAAACAGTCTGGGCATAACATCTGGGGGCTCGTCCAGGATTCCCCAAGCCCACCAGACCCCTGGTCAACGGATCTGCTAAGATCGATCTACTGATAGGTGAGCTGGCTCGTCTCCGTTTGTCTGTCTGTGTCTGAGTGTCTGTTCTGAATCTGAATCTGTGACTCGCGAGGTCTGAAACTGAGGCTGGCACAGTCCTGGCGGATGAGCTATAGGACGGCCAGTGGAGACCGGTGGGAGACGTCCCCTGGCTCTCTTCTGATTTAAATTGCGATCTGAGTTGCCGGGAGCGTGTTCGTGATCCGGGCAACATCTGAATCTGACCCCAGTCCCCGGGTGCGCGCTTGCAGTCTGAATCTGACCCCGGTCCCCGGGTGCGCGCTTGCAGTCTGAATCTGACCCCGGTCCCCGGGTGCGCGCTCGCTGTCTGAATTGCCCCGGTCCCCGGGTGCGCGCTCGCTGTCTGAATTGCCCCGGTGCCTGGGTGCGCGCTCGCTGTCTGAATTGCCCCGGTCCCCGGGCTCCCGGCTTCCGGCGCTGCGCTCCCGGCCCGGTCCCCGGGCTCCCGACTTCCGGCGCGCGCTTCCGGCGCCGCACTCGCGGCCCCGGTCCCCGGGCTCCCGGCTTCCGGCGCCGCGCCTGCGGCCCCAGTCCCCGGGCTCCCGGCTTCCGGCGCCGCGCCTGCGGCCCCGGTCCCCGGGCTCCTGGCTTCCGGCGCAGATTTCCTTTACAGGGATTCTAACCCACATTCCTTTACAAAAAGAGACACAGAAAGTGAGACTGGAGAGAGGGAGAGAATGAGTGAGAAAGAGACCATAAGAGACGGGAGAGGGAGAAAGTGAGAAGGGAAATCGGAAAGAGAAAGGGGAGGAAACGGCAGACGTGGAGAGTCAGAGAGAGAGACAGAAAGAAAAAGAGACTGAGTGTGAAGGAGAAAGGACACGGGATGACAGAGAGAAAGAGAGCGCGCGCGAATGAAAGAGCAGGAGAGAGCAGGCGGAGGGGAGGCAGCCGGCACTCACGGGCCTGCTGAAAGGGAAAGTAACTTTGAGGGGCTGGCGGGGCGGATGCAAAGGCGTACTTCGTGGACTAGCCCCCCCACCCGGCCGCCTGACTCCACGGTGGCTTTACCCCTCCGGGAAATAGGACCCCCAGATGACACAGGAATCCCCAGGCTCCAGTACTGGCCATTCTCCACCAGTAATCTGTATAACTGGAAAACTCAGAGTGCTCGGTTTTCAGACAACCCCAAAGATCTACTGGCTTTACTGGATAGTGTCATGTTCACCCACCAGCCCACTTGGGATGATTGTCAGCAGCTCCTCCGAATCTTGTTTACCACGGAGGAGCGAGAGAAAATACAGGTAGAAGCTAGAAAGCTGGTCCCGGGGGACGACAGTCAACTGACTGCCAACCCCAACCTCATAAACGCGACCTTTCCTCTGACCAGGCCGGCATGGGACTACAACACGGCAGAAGGTAGGGGATGGCTATGCCTTTATCGCCAGACTCTAATGGCAGGTCTCCGGGCAGCTGCTCGCAAGCCCACTAATTTGGCTAAAGTATATTCTATTCTGCAAG
Organism: Macaca mulatta; assembly: GCF_049350105.2. Lineage (NCBI taxonomy): Eukaryota > Metazoa > Chordata > Mammalia > Primates > Cercopithecidae > Macaca > Macaca mulatta. The sequence continues at coordinate 111,507,122 of NC_133420.1, read as the reverse complement.
AAAAGACAGAGAGCCCAGCCACCTACTTAGAAAGATTAATGGAAGCTTTTAGACAGTACACCCCCATAGATCCAGAGGCTCCAGGAAGTCAGGCAGCTGTTGTAATGTCATTCGTAAATCAGGCAGCCCCAGATATTAAAAAAAACTCCAGAAATTAGAAGACTTAGAAGGAAAGCGGATTCAGGACCTCCTTCAGATAGCCCAGCGGGTTTACAATAACAGAGATACTCCAGAAGAAAGGCAATTTAAGGCCACTGAAAAAATGACCAAGGTCCTGGCAGCAGTAGTACAGAAAGAGCATCTACAGCCAGAGTACACCCAACCCAGGCGGCCCCCCAGGCATGATAATCTGAAAAAAGACCAATGTGCCTACTGCAAGGAGGCTGGCCACTGGGTAAGAGACTGCCCCAAAAAGAAACAATGAGGACAGGGACCCCCTAGGTCTACACCCGTACTAGTCACTCAAGATGAAGACTAGGGAAGACGGGGTTCGGATCCCCTCCCCGAACCTAGGGTAACTTTGCAAGTGGAGGGGTCCCCGGTCCAGTTCTTGGTCAATACAGGAGCACAGCACTCAGTCTTAATTAAAACTAATGGAAAATTATCCTCCAGGTCCTCGTGGGTACAAGGGGCCACAAAAGTTAAAAAAAATACCCATAGACAACACAAAGAACAGTAAACCTCGGAGCCAAGAATGTAACACATTCTTTCCTGGTTATCCCTGAGAGCCCCTGTCCCCTATTAGGGAGAGACCTGCTAACTAAAATGGGAGCACAGATCCATTTCCTCCCTGAGGGGCCCATCATGACCAACTCCCACAATCAACCCGTGTCCGTCCTAACTATAACCCTAGAAGATGAGTACCGGCTCCACCAGGAGCAACCGGCCCCTGACCAGGACATAGCAACCTGGCTCCAGCAATATCCAGAAGCTTGGGCGGAAACGGGGGGCTTAGGACTAGCAAAACACCGTCCTGCTTTATTTGTTGAACTTAAACCTGGGGCAGACCCCATGCGGGTACGCCAATACCTGATGCCCCTAGAGGCCAAGAAAGGAATTGCCCCGCATATCCGCCGGCTCCTTGACCAAGGGGTCCTCCGCTCATGTCACTCACCCTGGAATACTCCATTGTTGCCGGTACAAAAACCTAATAGTGGAAAATACAGACCTGTACAAGACTTAAAAAAAAATCAATAAGAGGGTTGTGGACATACATCCAACTGTGCCTAACCCATATACCCTCCTGAGTACCCTAAACCCTAAACATCAATGGTACACTGTTTTAGATTTAAAAGATGCTTTCTTCAGTTTGCCTTTAGCCCCTCAGAGCCAAAAGCTCTTCGCCTTCGAGTGGAATGACCCTGATAAGGGCATAAGTGGCCAACTGACATGGACCAGACTGCTGCAAGGATTCAAAAACTCTCCTACCCTGTTCAATGAGGCCCTCCATGAAAACCTGGGATAACTTTCCTGCCCCCAACGACCTTAAACCCTGCCTCGCTGCTGCCCAACCCGGACCTGGACGCCCCACTCCACGACTGCACCGAGATACTAGCTCAGGTGCATGGAGTTCGAGAAGACCTGCAGGATCGCCCACTTCCTGACGCCGACCTCGTCTGGTTCACTGATGGGAGCAGCTTCATGCATCAGGGCCAGAGGTACGCTGGAGCGGCAGTGACTTCAGAGACTAAGGTAATCTGGGCGGAACCCCTGCCCCCGGGGACATCGGCCCAGAAGGCCGAATTGATAGCGCTCACCCAAGCTCTTACCTTAGGGGCGGGGAAAAAGCTGACGGTATATACAGACAGCCGATATGCTTTTGCAACAGCGCATATACATGGGGCCATTTACAGGGAGCGGGGGTTACTGACGGCTAAAAGAAAAAAAATAAAAAACAAGCAAGAAATCCTAGCCCTGCTAACAGCCCTATAGAGGCCAGAAAAGTTAGCCATTGTGCATTGCCCAGGGCATCAAAAACTAACTACTCCAACTGCTCAAGGCAACTTTCTGGCGGACCAAACTACAAGAAAGGTAGCGAAGGCTCCCAGCCAACTCCTTGCACTCCAGCTCCCTGACCCGGGCCCCCGGGACTTGCCATATTTCCCTAATTATTCAGAACAAGATCTCCAGTGGATTGACAAGCTTCCCCTAAAACAGATCCAGAATGGGTGGTGGACTGATACTAATGACCAAACTATCCTACCAGAAAAATTAGGACAACAAGTGTTAGAACACATCCACCGAACCACCCACCTGGGTGCTCGGGGGATGATAGACCTGATCAGACGCTCCAAGCTCAAATTCAGACATACAGCCGAGATGGCCAGCAACATCGTGACAAGTTGCAAAGTCTGCCAGCTTAACAACGCCTATCCCCAATCCCAGGCTGCAAAGGGAACAAGGCTCAGGGGAACCAGGCCCGGTATCTACTGGAAAGTAGATTTTACTGAGATAAAGCCAGGAAAATACGGGTATCGGTACTTACTTGTCTTTGTAGATACTTTTTCAGGGTGGACTGAAGCATTCCCCACCAAGAAAGAAACTGCTCAGGTTGTAGCAAAGAAAATCCTGGAAAATATCCTCCCCAGGTATGGCTTCCCCGTCCAGATAGGGTCAGATAATGGGCCGGCCTTCGTCGCTAAGGTAAGTCAGGATTTGGCTTCCATCCTTGGGGCAAATTAAAAACTACATTACGCTTACAGGCCCCAGAGTTCAGGACAGGTAAAGAGAATGAATCGGACCTTAAAAGAGACCTTAACTAAATTGACTATGGAGACTGGCGCTAATTGGGTGGTCCTTCTCCCCTACGCTCTGTTCCGGGCCCGTAATACCCCTTACAGACTGGGCCTTACTCCTTATAAAATTATGTATGGCAGACCCCCACCCTTAGTTCCTGGCCTAAAAGATGATCTGCTCAAGTCCAAAATAGAAAATGTCTCTGAACTCTTGTTTTCCCTACAAGCCTTGCAGAAAATTCATCAAGAAATCTGGCCCAAGCTGAAGGAACTATATGAGACCGGTCCTCCGCCGACACCCCATCCGTACCAGCCGGGAGACTGGGTCCTGGTCAAGCGACACCGACAAGAGACCCTAGAACCCAGGTGGAAAGGACCACTCCAGGTACTCCTAACCACACCCACCGCCCTGAAGGTAGAAGGCATCGCATCGTGGATCCACTACACCCACGTCAAGCCAGTGGACCCAACCTCCGATCTTCTGGGACCAATCATGGCGGCGGCTGAAGCACCGGACACGTGGACTGTGGACAGAGCTAGGAACAACCCCTTAAAACTCACCCTGCGCCGGCAGCATAGCTCACTGCAAACATGCAGTTAGGTAGTCTAACCCTAACGTTAGTCGCCCTAGTGGCCGCTGAAGAAATCACAAAACCAGCTCATAATCCCTTTGTCTGGAGATTCTGGCTTTATGAAAACCGAACCCACCCTGGGCAACCTCATAAGCCTGGAAAATTATTGGCCAGTGCTGATTGCCCTTCCTCAGGGTGCAACAGCCCAATTCTACTAAATTTTACTGGTTTTCAAATAGCCAAACCTATGACACCAATAATATGCTTTGAGTTTGATCAGACTAAATACAATTGTAAACACTATTGGTGGCACCAAAATGCTGGCTGTCCTTATAACTATTGTAACATCCACAGACCCCGTTATTGGGGAGAGAAAAAACAGTTAGACCCTAAATAGCCCTTCTATCGTAGACGGGATAGAGACTTTCCATATACATGAATAGTTAGAGACCCCTGGAACTCCCGCTGGACCACACCTCAACATGGGGCTGTATACTACTCCCCCTCCTCCACATGGCCTAGCAGTCACCTCTATCTGTGGCGAGGCCTAGTACAAGTACTGCCCCTGGTCCACGGGAATATCCAACGACAGGAAAACAGACTAACACAAGACTTACGTCCTTTCTCCTGGTTAAAGTTATTACAAGAAGGACTAGAACTTGCTAACCTTACAGGACTTCATAGCCTGTCTGGCTGCTTCCTGTGCGCCACTCTAGGGCGTCCACCGCTAACAGCTGTCCCTCTGCCATGGGGACCCTCTACCTTTGCCCAAGCTAACAACCTCCGAAACCACTCGTATGCTCCTATCCTGAACGTGCCCCTATACCTAAACCCCAGCCAGGAGAAGTTTCCCTACTGTTTCTCAGGAACCAATTCCAGCCTCTGCAGCATCACTGCAACGCCCCCTAATATCACCTTAAGGGCTCCATCAGGCATATTCTTCTGGTGTAATAGAACCTTATCTAAGAACCTACTTAGTCCTTCTGTTAATAACCTACTGTGTCTCCCTGTCACATTAGTTCCCCGGTTGACTCTACTAACTGCTGACGAGTTCCTAGGGTATACCGGTAACTGGACTAGTGCTGTTATTCACCCAGACCCTAGACCAAGACCTGCACGAGCCATATTTCTCCCCCTCATTGCAGGAATCTCCCTCACCGCATCCTTCATTGCGGCCGGACTGGCGGGGGGAGCCCTAGGTCACACCCTCATAAAAAGTAACAAGTTATACCAACAATTTGCCGTTGCTATGGAGGAGTCGGCTGAGTCCCTTGCCTCCCTTCAGCGGCAGCTCACATCCCTAGCTCAGGTAACCTTGCAAAACCGGAGGGCCCTAGACCTACTCACTGCAGAAAAAGGTGGTACATGTATATTTCTAAAAGAAGACTGTTGTTTCTACATAAATGAATCAGGACTTGTAGAGGACCGGGTCCAACAGTTACGCAAGTTAAGCACTGAAGTAAAAACACGGCAGTTTGCTTCAGCTGCAGACCAATGATGGAATTCCTCTATGTTTTCTCTGTTAGCCCCCTTCCTTGGACCCCTGCTAAGTCTACTATTTCTGCTTACCGTAGGACCTTGTGTTGTTAACAGAATTTTACAGTTTGTTAAGAAAAGATTTAACACTGTACAACTCATGGTCCTCAGAGCCCAATACCAACCTGTAAATGCTGAAACAGAATCAGACTTATAAGACCCAAGATTGGCTCTAAAAATACCTGAAAAGAAGGGGGGAATGAAAGGAGCTGGGCACATTCCTCAGCCCCGGGCTCAAAACTCCCTGAGCCTAGCACAAACACATCCCATCCTCCCATCCCACCACCATATATCTCTCAAACTCCCTGGGCCCAGTACAAACACCACCTGGAAAGTCTCCGATAAGGAGACAGCCGTTCAAGGTTACTGAAAGCGCAGGAGCCAAAAGAATTTCTTTGTTCCCCTACAACTTTTGGGCTACAAAAAGCAAACGCTCGCATTGTTCGGGGCCCTCTTGTATACTGTGTAAAGGAGGGACCAAGTTCGAACTTGTAGTAAAGATCCTTGCCGCTTGGCTTTGACTCTGGACTCTGGTGGTCTTCTTTGGGGAACAAACAGTCTGGGCATAACAAGATCTTTCTAGCTTTTTGATGTGGACATTTAGTGCTATAAATTTCCCTCTTAATACTAATTAGCTGCATCCCAAAGATTCTGGTACATTGTCTCTTTGTTCTCATTACTTTCAGTGAACGTCTCAATTTCTGTCTTAATTTTATTATTTACCGAAGAGTCATTCAGGAGCAGGTTGTTCAATTTTCATGTAGTTGTGTGGTTTTGAATGAGTTTCTTAATCTTGAGTTCTAATTTGATCATGGTATAGTCTGACAGACTGTTATCATTCCAGTTATTTTGCATTTGCTGAAGAGTGTTTTATTTCTTATTAAGTGGTCAATTTTAGATTAACTGCCATGTGGCAATGAGAATGTATATTTTTTTGAATTTTGGTGGAGAGTTCTGTAGATATATGTGAAGTCCTCTTATCCAGAGCTGAGTTAAAGTCCTGAATATCTTTGTTAATTTTCTGTCTTGATGATCTAGTATTGTCAGTGTGGTGTTAAAGTCTCCCACTATTATTGTGTGGTAGTCTAAGTCTATTTATAGATCTCTAAGAATTTGCTTCATGAATCTGGATACTTCTGTATAGGGTGCATATATATTTAGGATAGTTAGCTCTTCTTATTGAATTGAACGCTTTACCATTATGTAATGCCCTTCTTTGTCTTTTTTTGTTCTTTGTTGGTTTAAAGTCTGCTTTGTCAGAAACTAGGATTGCAACCCCTGCTTTTTTCTGTTTTCCATTTGCTTCGTATATTTTCCTCCATCCCTCTATCCTAAGCGTATGTATGTCTTTGCATGTGAGATGGGTCTCCAGAAGACAGCATGCCATTGGATCTTAGCTCTTTATCCAGGTTGCCATTCTGTGTCTATTAATTTGGGCATTTAGCCAATTTACATTTCAAGTTAATATTGTTATGGGTGAATTTGATCCTGTCATTATGATGCTAGCTGGTTATTTTGCAGACTTATTCAGGTGGTTCCTTCATAATGTCACTGGTCTATGTACTTCAGTGTGTTTTGTAGTGGCTGGTAACATATTTTTCTCTATATTTAGTACTTCCTTCAGGAGCTCTTTCAAAGCAGGCCATTGGTGATAAATTCCCTCAGCATTTGCTTGTCTTAAGAGGATCTTATTTTTCCTTTGCTTATGAAGCTTAGTTTGGCCAGATATTAAATTCTGGGTTGGAAATTCTTTTCTTTTAGAGTATTGAATATGGCCCCCAATCTCTTCTGGCTTGTAGGGTTTCCACTGAGAGGTCTGCTGTTAGTCTGACGGGCTTCTCTTTCTATGTTTCCTAGCCTTTCTCTCTGTCTGTCCTTAACATTTTTTCTTTTATTTTTACCCTGGAGAATCTAACAATTCTGTGTCTTGGGGTTGACATTCTTGTGGAGTAACATAATTGGGTTCCGTGCATTTCCTGAATGTTAATGCTGACATGTCTTGCTATGTTGGGGGAAGTTCTCCTGGATGATATCTTGAGATATGTTTTCCGACTTGGTTCCATTCTCCTCATCTCCTTCAGTTACATCAATCAGTCATAGTTTCAGTCTCTTTAAATAATCCCATATTTCTTGGAGGTTTTGTTCATTCCTTTTCATTCTTTTTTTTCTTGTCTTGTCTGCATGTCTTGTTTCAGAAATATAGTCTTCAAGCTCTGAGATTCTTTCCTCTGCTTGGTCTATTCTGCTACTGATACTTGTAATTGCATTGTGAAGTTTTGTGTTGTATTTTCATCTCCATTAGGTTAGCTATGTTCCTCTCTAAACTGGCTATTCTGGCTAACACTTCTGTATTGTTCTATTATGATTCTTAGCTTATTAGAATTGGGTTATACCATGCTCCTTTAACTCAGTGAAGTTCATTATTACCCACCTTCTAAAGCCTATTTCTGTCAGTTCAGCCATCTCAGCCTCAGCCCAGTTCCATGCCCTTGTTGCAGAGGTGTTGCCATCATTTGAAGGAGAAGAGGCACTCTCTTTTTGAGTTTTTAGCATTTTTGCGTTGATTATTTCCCATGTTTGTGGGTTTATCTACTTTCAGTCTTTGAGGTTGCTGACCTTTGAATGGGGTTTTTGTGAGGTCTCTTTATTGGTTTATGTTGTCATTGTTATTTTTTGTTTGTTTGTTTTCTTTTCACTAGCAAGCCACTCTTCCAAAGGGCTGCTGCAGTTTGCTTAAGGTACACTCTAGACCCTACAACTTGGTCCCTCCTGCATCTAATGGTATCACTAGTGAAGGTGCTTCTCTCAGCTGTGGTTGTGGGTTCGTTTCGCTGTGTGCCACTCCCAGGTGGGTCATTGCCCTACTATGCTTTTCTTTATTCTTCGTGAGTTATTTGCCTAGTCAGTCCTAATGCAATAACCTGGACATTTCAGTTTAAGATGCTGAATTTCCTTGCTGGTTTTATTCCTCTCCATGAGTGCCATGGGCTGCAGCTGCTTCTAATCAGCCATCTTGGCCCCTCCCTGAAAATCCCATTTCCAGATCTTTTAGTTATAGCCATCCTAATGGGTATAAAGTAGTATCTCATTGTAAGCTTAATGTGCACTTCCCTAATTGTTTTATGATGTTGAGCATTTCTTTTGTATGTTTATTGGCCATCTGTATATCTTCTCTGGAGAAATGTCTATTCAATTTCTTTGTCCATTTTTAATTGGATTGTCTGATTTTTTTTATGATGATTTGAAGGAATTTTTGCATATTCTGAATATTGGCTCCTTATGAGATATATAATTTGCAGCCCATTCTATGGGTCGCCTTTTAACTCTGTTGATAGTGTCCTTTGATGTTCAAAGCTGTTTTTTTTAATGCAGTCAATTTTGTCTATTTTTACTTTTGTTGCCAGTGCTTGTTTTTTTTTTTTTGTTTTTTGTTTTTTTTTTGTCATAGCCAAGAAATCATTCCTAAATTTAGTGTCTTGAAGCTTCTTCTCTGTTTTCTTCTAAAAGATTTATAGTTTTAAGTCTTACATTTAGGTCTTTGATAAATTTTGAGTGATTTTGCATATATGGTGTGAGGTAAGGGCCCAACTTCATTATTCTGCATGCAAATATCCACTCTTCTCAACACTATTTGTTGAAAAGACTGTTCTTTTTCCATTGAATGGTCTTGGCATCCTTCTCTAAAACAATTTGGTCATATATGTGAGGATTTATTTCTGGCATCTGTATTCTATTCTGTTGTTGTATATGTTTATTTTTATGGTGGTACCACACTGTTTTGATTATGGCAGTTTTCTAGTAAGTTTTGAGTTGTTCTTTCTTCGAAGATTATTTTGGTTATTTGGGATCCCTTTAGACTCCACATCAATGCTAGGATGGATTTTCTATTTTTGCAAAAAATGCCATTTGGACTTTTATAGGAATTGAATTGAATCTGCTTTACTTTGTGTAGTATTGGTATCTTCATTGTCTTCCAATCCATGAACACAGGATATCTTTTCATTTAATGATGTCCTTTTTATTCTTTCAAAAAGGGTTTGTAGTCTTAAGAGTGCAAGGCTTTCACCTCCTTGGTTAAGTTTATTCCCACGAATTTTATTTTTTTAGGATACAATAGGATTGTTCTGAGGATTGAAAATAAATGATGCTGAAGAAAAATATACAGATACCTTATGCATAACAATTCCACACAATATACATAGGTACATCCCTCTCAAAAAGGTGGAGCATAACTCCCCACCATTTAAGTGTGAGGTGGCATAGTGTATTCCTTCCAAAGAATACAGTATAGAAAATCTGAAGCAGTTGTATTTGTATTGAAACCTGAGAGATATTACCTCATGCAGGTGCTCAAGGTTAGCATCAACAGTGATAAGTCATGCTGATAGCATATATCCTTGATACGATGTGCTGAAAATAGTGCTTCTGTGTTCCTCTCCACAAAACCCATAATCCTAATCTAATCATGAGACAAACATCAGAAAAATTTCAATTGAGGGCCATTTTATAAAACGCCTTGCCAGTACCCCTCATAATTGTCAAAGTCATTAAAGAGAAGGAAAGTTTGAGAAACCATCACCGCCAAGAATAGTGCGAAGAGACATGACAACCAGCTCCAATATATTATACTGGAAAAGACCCTGTAACAATAATAAAAAAGAGAATATTAGGTAAAAAGTGAGGAAATCTGAATAAAATATGGACTTTAGTAAATAATTACATCTTAATATTGGTTCATTAATTGCAACAAATATACTCTACTAATGTAAAGTAATAATAGAGGATACTGGCTGTGGTGGATATGGTGACTCTTCACTACTTTATGACTCTTCTGTAAACCTATAGATAGTCTATAATAAAATTTTTATTTAAAAATTGATATATGTAATGTAACTAATCATTAAGGAAATGCAAATTAAAACCACAATGAGATATCATATCATACCTGTCAGAATTGCTGTTACCAAAAATGACAAAAGGTAACAAGTGTTGGTGACAATGTAAAGATAAAGGAACCCTTGTACATCATTAGTGGGAATGTAAATCAGTACAGCCACTTTAGGAAACAGTATGGAGGTTTCTTTAAAAACTAAAATAGAGTTACCATATGATCCAGCAATCCCACTTCTGGATATATAGCCAAAGGATTTTAAATCAGTATGTCAGAGAAATATCTACACTTCTGTGTTCTTTGCATCATTATTCACAATAGCCAAAACATGAAAACAGCCTAAGTGTTAATCAACAAATGAATAAAGTAAAAATGGCATATATACACAATAGAATACTATTCAGCCTTAAAAATGAAATTCCAGCATTTGTTACAATATGGATGAATCTGTAGGACATTACACTAAGTCAGAACAAATTACTGCATGATCTCACTTATATGTGGTACCTACAACAATTAGACTGAGAAGGAAAGAGTAGAATGATGTTTGTCCGAGATGGAGGGTTTGGGGGAGTGGGGATATGTTTGTCAAAGTTTCAGTTCGACATGATAAATACGTCTTTTAAGATCTATGACACAGCATGTTGACTATAGTTAATAATAATGTATTGTATATTTCAAAATTGCTAAGAAAGTATATTTCAAATGTTCTCATTGCAAAAAGTGACAAATTTAAGGTGACAAATTTAAGGTGACAATTTAAGGTGATTGATACGTTAATTAGAATGATTCAACCATTTCACATTGTATACATATAACATCATTTTATAATCCCTAAATATACACAATTATCATTTGCCAATTTATAATAAAACATAAAAAAATTCAAAAATAAATAAATAATATAAAAATGATTCATGGATGACATTAGCCTATTTAAAAGCTCAATAAAAATTGGCTCTAATTATGATGAGGTTTTTGTTATTTGACTATATTGTTAAGCCAGATCACATCGACTCCCACATAATTTGATTTCTAATATAGATAATCCTGCAAAGTATATTTTGACCACAGGGATACTTCTTATTAAAGAATTTTTGCCTTTTTCAAGTCATAATGTAATGGGGAAAGAATGACTTTTTCAATAAATGGTGTTCAGTCGATTGGAAATTCACTTGGAAAAAAACTTATATCTTGACTCTTACTTTGTACCATACACTAAAGTGAATTCCAGATGGACTTTACATCTAAATGTGAAAGACAAACATTATAGCTCATAAAGGAATATATAGAAAAAAACTTGTTACTTTGAAATAAGAAAAGATTTCTTAAACACTACACAGAATTACTACGAAAGTTAAAATAATTAATAAAACTATCTTAAAATTAGGAATCTATCCAAACAACATTAAGAGATTATATTGGCAATACAAAAAGAGAGGATACTCACAATGAATACATTTGACAAACCTCTTTTGTAATATTTATAGGTATTCTACAAACAAATATGTAAATGCTGAATAGAAAAATAGACAAAATACTTAAACAGATACTTCCTAGTTGAAAATATAAGAAATATTAGGAAAATATGTTCCTGAATGTTCATAACAGCATTATCTGCAATAGACTAAAATGGATAACTATCCAAATGCCAATCAACAGTAAAATTGGGGTATATTCACAGACTCAAATACAAAAATAATAATTAGGAATGAATTAAAACTACATGTACAATTAGATAAATCCCACAAAATGTTGAACAAATTAAAAAATACAAAAAATTTTTTGAATGAATAAAAAAGCAAAACCTAAGTATAAAGTATCAGCAACAGATGCATGTTACATATAATGAGATTGATTGAAAGCAAATACATAGAAAAACATGTATCATGTAAACAGTAAGCATATGAAACCTGGAATAGCTATATCAATATCTTATGACATTGACTTTAAAGACAAAGAGAATCACTATTAAAAAAAAGGGCATTTCATAACGATAAGGGCATTAATATATCAAAATTATATAACATTGCTAAATGTGTATGAATCTAATTTATAGAACTTCAAAATGCATGAAGCAAATTTGACAGAATTAAAGGAGGAAATGGGAGGATATTTTTTTAACTACCCACACTTAGTAATTAGAAAAACAAGTAGACATGAAAAAAATAAGTAAGGTTGGATGACATAAACAACAATATAAGGCACCTTAACTTAATTGGCATCTATAGACCCCTACACTGAACAACTATAGAATCACATTATTTTCAAGTACATATGGTATGTTCACCAAGATAAACTTTAGACTGAGTCTTAAGATAAGTTTCAATGCATTTAAGGAATTGAAATTATATTGAGTATGCTTTTTGACTGTATTAGTTTACTTGTCCTGTCAAAATAAAATACCATAGAGTGGGTGACTTCAATAACAGAATTTATTTCTCATGGTTCTAACCACTGGCAAGTCCAAGATCAAGGTCCTGGCAAGGTAGGTTTTATTCTGAGGTTACTACTGCTGACTTGTAGACTGTGTGTTCACGTGCCCTTTCTGTGTGTGTTGTAGAAAGACAAAGATCTCTCTTTCTTTCTCTTTTTGTGAGGCCATCAATCCTATTGGATTTAGGACCCTAACTATATGACCTCATTTGAATTTAATTACCATATGTATACTTAGCACATATATGTTTATATATATATGAAACAAAGTATTAGTAACTTGTATGAGTAATTTGACTTCAGTATTGTTAAAAAGGATAATACATAACGTCCTCATAGGGTTTGTCCTGGGAATTCGAGGTCGTTTTTACATTTAAAAAGTTATCAATGTAATTTGATCTTACTAATAAAGGTGAGAAATTATATGATTATATGTCAATAAAAGAATTTTTGAAACTCCAATGCCCATTTATGATAAAAAGTAGCAGCATACTAGGAATGAAAGAAAACTTCCTCAATCTGATAAAGAGTTTCTATGAAAAAAAAATGCATCATGAGAAACATTGAAGAATCTTGCATCTTTAACTGATAAGCCAGTAGCTGCTTTTAATGTCAATAAAGAAATTGGTGAAACTGTCACTTACTGTGTTTTAGGACCAAGACCATTGTATAATAACACAAGAACTTCAAGAAATTTGATACAGAAAATTGGATAGGAAGTCTTCTGGGATTACCTCCAAGATACAGACCAAAGCCCATTTGATAGTTAAAAGAAGATTCAACCTTCCTAACAGTGTCTTTCTGCCTGTAGCCAACAATTCAAGATGGTTAAGATGGTTAAGATACTCACGTAATTTCTTGGATTGCAAAGACCTTTTTTTAAAAAAAAACTCAATCCAAGAATATAACTGCATAATATTTCTGTCATTGTAATTTGATAACCTAATGCAATTTTCAGAATTTAAATAGACTGGCAGCCTACCTCTCTTTAAAATATATTTAGGTTTTGAAATATTTTAAAATAGAAATTATAATTTTCAATTTTTAAACCAGTCAAAATTTACAATTGTTCAATCCTTAAATCAGTTTCAGAATCTGTGTCCTACCAGACTAAAATAAAAACTAGACTGCCTAATTAATGTAGTCACTTTATAAACCCCTCTATGTGTATCAGTAATGAGCATACATCCAAGCAGAAACAGAATGCAGGGCAGATTGGGTGGCCAAAAGGAGCTCACTTCACTGTCAAAACTCACAGCCTTTGCCCTCACTGTCAAGTAAGATATGATATGCAATATGAATTGCTTTACATAACAGGTTGTTTTGTTTCTCATTTTTCTCTTAGGGAAATTTTTATTGTTTTTATTTTCTTCTAATATTTTATATTTTCTTTTGTTGTTGAGAGTTAAGTTACTTATTTGAGGTGATGAAATTTCAACTTCATTTCTGGCCAAGAGAAATGTAAATCACCCAGGGATATTAGATTTGAGACTAGAAGCAGTAACTAAAAGAGACTGTCTATTCTCGTGAAGAGTTGTGTAGGTTTTAGCCTCTTAAGAAATAGTTGCACTGCATTATATGACAATATTTTTCAACTGTATATAAGAGAAGGTAGGTGAATGTGCATTCTATGCAAACAATGTACAGAAAATAGTAGAGGCCTATTGTTTTGATATATTTTGAAATGCTGTTTGTCATTTTTTATGAGGAATTCAATGTCGAATCCAATGAACAACCACTTCTTAGGGGCTGCTGTGTGTTGCCTATCTCCAATCCACCTTCTGTGCATTACGAGTGAAGGCACATGATTCAAACTAGCAAGGGGCTGTATTACTCCCCCGACCACAGTGAATATATAAGGGTGAGTATATGGACCCTGGCTTTGGATATATGGGTGCTGAACGACAGGGTGTTTTCTATTTCTGGTGTAACAAATTACCACAAATGTAGTGACATAAAACAACACAAATTTATATTCTGTCAGTTCTAGAGTTCATACGTCTAAAAGGAATCTCAGGGGGTTAAAAACAGTGTCAATAGGCCTAGTTCTTTTCCTTGCATTTTCAGCTTCTCAAGGCAGACAACAACCTTGGCTTTTGACTGCATCACTCCAACTTCTGCTTTCATTGGCACAACACCTATGCCGCCTGTGATGCTGCTGCCTCCCTCTTATAAAGACCCTTGAGATTACATTGAGCAAATGCACATCATCCAGAATAAATTATCTCTGCATTTCAGGATCCTTAATTTAAGCACATCGGCAAAGTCCCTTTTGTTATGGAAAATAACATATTCACAGGTTCTGAAGATTAGGATGTGGACATCTTTGTGGGGAGCATAAGTTGGCCTACCCCAGTGTGTCTTTTTTAATTTCATAGTTGATATATTACTGTATTTGTACGTTTAGAGTTATTAGCTGAGATTATTATTGACAAGTAGGAAGAGCTTTTCTTAAAGGCAATGATCAAAGGGAAATTGAGGGAGATCGAATCAAGATGGAGAATCAGAAGCAGCTGTAGCCCGCAGCACTCACAAAGAGGAATGAGAAGGGGCAAGTGAATTCATTACCTTCAACTGAGATATCCAGGTTCTTGCATATGGACTGACTAAGCAAACAACAGGGTGACTCACAGAGAAGGAAGAAGAGCTGGGTGGGGTGGCGGGCAGTGGCCCACCCACAGCAGCACAAAATCAAAGGGACTCCCACCACCAGCCAAAGGAATCAGTGAGTGATTGTGTGACCCTACCCAAGAAACCACGCTTCTCCTACAGATCTTTGTAATGCATGTATCAGGTGATCCCCTCATGAGCCCATGCCACCAGGGCCTTGGGTCTGATACACAGAGCTGTGAGGAGTCTCCGCAGAGCAGCTGGTCAGGCACATACAGAGGCCCGGTTTTATATACTCTGGCTCTGGGATCCCCAGCAAGACAGGAATTCCATCCATATATATTCCTAGGAAGGGGGCTGAATCCAGGGAACCAAACAGTGTTATTCCGCAGGCCTCACTTCCACCGCATCTCACAAGTTAAGACCCACTGGCTTGGAATCCCAGCCAGCCAATGGCAGTGGGTTGGATTCCGTCTAAGACGGGTGCCAGTTCCTGGAGAAAGGCATGGCTGCCATCTCTGCGGTTCAGTTAACTGAGCTGCTCCAGCCTGCCAGCTTTGGAGAATACAGGCAATCTAGATGAGAAATGGTACCCCACAATGCAGCACACTTCCTCTGCCAAGAAACAGGCAGACTGATTTTTTGGGCAGGTTCCTGACACCGTTCTTCCTGACTGCATGAGACCTCTCAATGGGGGTCACCAACCAGCTTCTACAGGTGTGTGCAGGGCAGCAACAAGTCAGTACACCCTGAGACGAAGCTTCAAGAGGAATAAGCTGGCCCCTGTGTTTGCTGTTTCATGGGATTCACTGGTGATAACTCCAGGTATGGAACAAACCAAGGCCACTAGGGTCTGGAGTGGACCCCCACAAATAGCAGAATCCCTGCTGTAGAGTGCCTGTTAGATTTAAAACAAATGAACAAAAAAACAAAGAGGCCGGGTATGGTGGCTTATGCCTATAATCCCAGCACTTTGAGAGGCTGAGGTGGGTGGATCACCTGAGGTCAGGAGTTTGAGACCAGCCTGGCCAACATGGTGAAACCCCATCTCTACTGAAAATATAAAATTAACAGCACATGGTGATGATGGTGCACACCCCTAATCCCAGCTACTCTGGGAGGCTGAGGCAGGAGACTCACTTGAACTCAGAAGGCAGAAGTGGCAGTGAGCCAAGAGCATGCCATTACACTCTGACCTGGGTGACAAAAGTGAAACTTTGTCTCAAAACAAAAAAAAAAAAAAAAAAAGAAAGAAAGAAAGAAAGAAAAAGAAAAAAGAAAAGCAAACAGAAAACATCAACAAAATGACCCCATGAAAGCTTCATTTAAAGGTCAGCAACCTCAAATATCCAAAGTAGAGAAGCCCACAAAGATGAGAAATAATCAACACAAAAATGCTGAAAACTCAAAAAGACAGAGTGCCTCTTCCCCTCCAAATGACTGCAACACACTGCAGCAAAAACACAGAACTGGGCTGAGGCTGAGATGGCTGAATGACAGAATTAGGATTCAGAAGGTAAGTAATGATGAACTTTGTTGATCTAAAGGAGCAATGTAAAGAAGTAACCCAATGCACCGAAGATAAGAATCATGCTAAAACAATAAAGAAGCTGATAGCCAGAATAGCCAGTTTAGAAGAATATAACCTACCTGATGGAGCTGAAAAGCAACACAAGAACTTCACAATGTAATCGCAAGTATAAACAGCAGAACACACCAAGCAGAGGAAAGAATCTCAGAACTCGAAGACTATCTTTCTGAAATAAGACAGGCAGACAAGAATAGAGAGAAAAAAAGAATGAAAAGAAACAAACAAAACCTCTGAAAAACATAGGATTATATAAAGAGACCAACCCTACAACTGATTGGGGTACCTGAAAGAAACAGGGAGAAAGAAACTAAGTTGGAAAACATACTTCAGGATGTCATCCAGGAAAATAGATGATAGGAAGACAGGCCAGCATTAAAAATCAGGAAATGCAGAAACCCCTGTAAGTTACTCCACAAGAAGATCAACCCCAATACACGTAATCATTAGATTCTCCAAAGTCAAAATGAAGGGAAAAAATGACAGACAGAGAGAAAGTCCAGGTACCCTAGAAAGGGAAGCCCATCAAACTAACAGTGGACCTCTAAGCGGCAACCCTACAAACCAGATGAGATTTGAGGCCAGTATTCAACACTCTTAAAGAAAAGAATTCCCAACCCAGAATTTCACATCTGGCCAAACTAAGCTTCATAAGCAGAGGAGAAATATTCTTTTCAGACAAGCAAATGTTGTGTGAATTCATCACCAACAGGCATGCCTTGCAAGAGTTCCTGAAGGGACACTAAATATGGAAAGAAAAAACTATTACCAGTCACTGCAAGAACACACTGAAGTATACAGACCAGTGATACTATGAAGCAACCACACAAACAAGTGCAAAATAGCCAGTGAGCATTATGATGACAGTATCAAATTAACACAACAATACTACCCTGAAATGTAAATGGGCTAAATGCCCCCAATTAATAGGCACAGAATGGCAACCTGTATAAAGAGCCAAACCCATCAGTAGACTCTCTTCAAGCGACCCATCTCATGTGCAAAGACTCAAAATAAAGGGATGGAGGAAAATTTACCAAGCAAATGGAAAATGGAAAAAAGCAGACGTTACAATCCTAGTTCTGACAAAACAGATTTTAAAACACTGAAAATCAAAACAAAGAAGGACATTACATAAAAGTAAAGGGTTCAATTAAACAAGAAGAGCTAACTATCTTAAATATATATGCACCCAATATAGGAGCACCCAGATTCACAAAGCAAGTTTTAAGAGACCATCAAAGAGATTTAGACTCCTACACGTTAATAGTGGAAGACTTTAACACCACACTGACAATATTAGATCAAAGAGACAGAAAATCAACAAAGATATTCAGGACCTGAACTCAGCTCTGGATTAAGTGAAGCCGAAAGATATTTACAGAACTCTCCACCCAAAAAGGGCTGACTATACATTCTTCTTGGTGTCAAATGGCACTTACTCTAAAATTGATCACATAATCAGAAGTGAAACACTCCTCAGCAAATGCAAAAGAACTGAAATCATAAAGAACAGTCTGTCAGACCACAGCACAATCAAAATTAGAATTTAAGATTATGACATTCATTCAAAACCACAAAACTACATGGAAATTGAACACCCTGCTCCTGAATGACTCTTGGGTAAATAATGTAATTAAGGCAGAAATCAAGAAGTTCTTTGAAATTAATGAGAACAAAGAGACAATGTGCCGGAATCTCTGGGACACAGCTAAAGCAGTGTGTCAAGATGGAAATTTATACCACTAAATGCCCACATCAAAAAGGTAGAGAGATCTCAAGTTAAAAACCTAATATCTCAAATAAACTAGAGAACTAAGAGCAAACAAACCCCCAAAATAGCACAAGACAGGAAATAACCAAGTTCAGAGCTGAACTGAAGGAGATAGAGACACAAAAATCCTTCGAAAATTAATGAATTCAGGAGCCAGTTTTTCAAAAAATTAATAAAATAGACCACTGGCTAGACTAATAAAGAAGATAAGAGAGAATAATCAAATAAACACAATCAGCAGTGATCATCACTGACCCCACAGAAATACAAACAACCATCAGAGAATACTATAAATACCTTTATGCACATAAACTAGAAAATCTAGAATAAATTCATGAATTCCTGGACACATACAGCCTCCCAAGACTGAACCAGGAAGAAACTGAATCCCTGAAGAGACCAACAGAGTTCTGAAATCAAGGCAGTAATAAATGGCCTACCAACATAAAAAAGGCCAGGACTAGATGGATTCACAGCTGAATTCTACCAGAGGGATAAATAAGAACTGCCACCATTTCTACTGAAACTATTCCAAAATATTGAAAAGGAGGGACTCCTCCCCAACACATTCTATGAGGCCAGCATCATTCTGATAGCAAAACCTGGCAGAGAGACAACAAAAAAAGAAAATTTTAGGTCAATATCCATGAACAACATTGATGCAAAATTCCTCAATAAAATACTGGCAAACCAAATCCAGCAGCATATCAAAAAGCTTATCCAACACGATCAAGTAGGCTTCATCCCCAGGATGCAAGGTTGGTTCAACATATGCAAATCAATAAATGTGGTTTATCACATAAACAGAACTAAAGACAAAAACCACATGATTATCTCAGTTGATGCAGAAAAGGCCATCAATAAAATGCAACATCACTTCATGTTAAAAAACTCTGAATAAACTAGATATGGAAGGAACATAACTCAAAATAATAAGAGTTATATATGACAAATCCACAGCCAATATCATACTGAATAGGGCAAAAGCTGGAAGCATTCCCCTTGAAAACCAGCACAAGACAAGGATGCCCTCTCTCACCACTCCTATTCAACATAGTATTGGAAGTTCTGGCCAGTGCTATCATACAAGAGAAAAAAATAAAGGGTATTCAAATAGGAAGAGAAGAAATGAAATTATCTTGGCAGATGACCCAATTCTATATCTAGAAAACCCCATCGTCTCAGCCCAAAAGCTTCTTAAGCTGATAAGAAACTTCAGCAAACTCTGAGAATACAAAATCAATGTGCAAAAATTGCTAGCATTCTTATGCAGCAATAACAAGCAAGCAGAGAGCCAAATTATGAATGAACTTCCATTCACATTTGCTACAAAA
The DNA here is from genome assembly GCF_049350105.2 of Macaca mulatta. Taxonomy (NCBI): domain Eukaryota; kingdom Metazoa; phylum Chordata; class Mammalia; order Primates; family Cercopithecidae; genus Macaca; species Macaca mulatta. The sequence goes on along the minus strand of NC_133420.1, from coordinate 111,487,646 downwards.
AACATAAAGTACCTAGGAATACAGCTAACAAAGGAAGTGAAGGACCTCTTTAAAGAGAACTACAAACCACTGCTCAAAGAACTCAGAGAGGACAGAAACAAATGAAGAAACATTCCATGCTCATGGATAGGAAGAAAATGGCCATA